>NC_088313.1:20438722-20745029 GCF_910592395.1 Lineus longissimus
GCTGGCTCCAACTGGGATGAACGAATATGATCCACGTGTGTATGGGTTGCTGTACCAGGCAGTTCTGGAAAGATACAGAGGTAGAGGCCATCTTAGATTTAGAATAGAATACTTTGCATTTTAGATAACTGATTTGATGTGCAAAACGTCGCTCAGTCTGCATCTTGATTTTAGATAAAGCCATCAGCCGCATAGGTCAAACAAGATAATTCTGAAATAGAACTTCTCCTGAAAAGAATAAAAGCAATCTTCACAGAGTATATGCACTGTGCCTTGTTTTGGTGGCACCCGCTATATGGTTAGGCAACCATCCACTTGGATTGGCACAAAATATGAATTTCACCTCGGCAGACAAAATCACAATGAGGCAAAGTTTTCAATTGCCACAATGGCTGGAAGCCAGAAAGTAGGTCTGTTCCCGATTCTGACTAATTTTATTTTGGACAGATACAAGCCTTTTCTAAAAGAATTAAGGATTGAATGTGGACCTCTGAACTATAAAGATCATTTCTACAGGTGGCCTGATTGGGTCACTTGACAAAGCATGGGTCTAATGCCCTCACTGACTCATGTCAAAATGAACATACTCGGGCATTAACCTTTCTCTTTGAAGGTCATGTGTACTCATTCTATTTAATGTTCATAATTTCCCCCAAAACAGTACATTCTGGACTATGCCATGTTTACAAATATAGCCAACAACAAGTCAAAATCAACACAACAAATGCACATGTTTAGTTGAGCATTCACTTGCCCATATTACCCCTCAGATTGGGCATATTGACCCCAAACAAATGACACAAAATGACAAAGCTCTCTCTGCTGAACTTGTGCTGACCTCTGACACTGTTTCTCACCTGAGCATGAACTTTAAGACTTTGACCTCAGGAGGGGGTCAAAATCGATATTATCATCATTCTTTGACACAGATTACATGTGCCACAGGTTGTACAGCAGGCAGGCTGTTCAGTGTCTGTTTATAATAGTAACACTGGCAAAAATCAATGTACATGTACACATGGCATGTATGGTGAAGAGAGGAAAACAGGTTACATACACCTAAATCGGATAATATTCTTGAGCAAATCCAATCCACGATCATGATTGATGTGATGAAGTTGACAACCAATGATCAGGATCAATGTTAATGAAGAACAGAAAAGAGGCTTTACATGCTGTACAGAAGTACCATTGGAGCAGAATCCACGATGGACGACACTGCATCCCAGATCAATGTATTGAACTCTAATTTACATACCACGACCATGTCAGCATTTCCATGTATGGTGTGGAGCTAGTGCAACGATCTCTAGAAGCTTCAGGGTATACAGCTTTCTTAACTCAGACTTGTTCCCCTTTAACATGTTAAAGCGAGTTGGTCCTGGCCGACCATGACCACAGCTCACTTGTGTCAACACAGTGATGATGTTCAAGTTGAACCCTGACAACCTGCTGGATCCAGCCAGTTCCTTTGTCCACCTAGTTGTCCTCATGTGACATCACTATTCTATTGTTGTCTCCCAAACCCCTCAGGGGGCCATTCAGACTAACACGCTTTCAATCATTGCTCTCATGATATTTTAGTGCCAGGTAAGCTGTAAGAAGACAGAAGTTCACCAGTGGGTCTTAGTTGGTCTTTCTTTGTCCCAAGCTCTGATGCTTTGACCTTGTCTTACAGCCATTTAACGGAGAATAGACATATTTTCACCCAGAAAGCCCTAAGGTGACCTTTTCTGTCCAGTTTTGACGAGTTTACTTTTGTACCCCACGACATTATTTGAACTTGAAGCTGTAACACAACATGCATTGGGCAACCAACAGACAAAGCTGAACCTCCCATGATCAACACATTAGGCCTACTAGATATTTTGTCCACGAAACTCAGTTTGCAGACAAAGGAGGCCACAGCTGATGTCTATTTTACACCTCAGGGATTGATTGGTAGTGTGACAGCCCATAGAAATATTGAGGCCATCGTATAATCGTGAGATTTTTTCATCACCCAAGCCGAAGGCACAGGACGACACTAGACAAACCAGCCATGTTTTTGACTGAGCATGTCTAGACTTAGTAGACATACAATGCAATGTGAAGCAGGTCAAGGACACTGAAATGGTTAAATTTTAGTCAGAGAGATGAATCGCAGTGCAGTTCATTGTAGCTCTCTGTCCACTCCAAGGAAACACATCTTTGAATTTGAAGCAGATTTGAAAGGCAACCTCCTAGAGCCAATAGGACAATGAGTACAGCACTGGCCACCAACTTTACCCATGATTACATGCCTTACAAAGAAATAACCAACTGTGGAAGGAGAACAGACTCAACCTGAGAGAGCTCAGCAACCTGTTGCGTAGCCATCGCCAGCTGTTCACTTGTTTATCTGTCTATTTTTAACGTCACACCATCAACACACAGCTGTCTATTCTTAAGTCTATTGGGACCTTTGTTGGGCTATAGGCTATCGGCTAAGGAGGCCAGCTCCACCACTTTTAAATGTTGATCAAACCCCTTGTACTGTCTGCTTCCAGCCAAGGCGAGTGGCATGCCATTCTATTCAAATTCCTTGACCTGGTTGCTCTCCAAATGCAGAAATTGTGTAAGGCAAGTATAAGCAGGTAGCCCACTTAATAGCTGAACCTTGCCAGGTTGTACCTACCTCTCTAATCAGGGGAAGCTGCAATTCTGAGAATTTAGCCTCAACACTTTTTTCAGAGGACAGAATAAGTAGCTACTGAATACAATGCATGCATGAACAGGCTTCTACTTGTAGAGTTGTACGCTGTTTAGCGTACTTTAGACCAAGAGAAGGAGCTCAAACTTCTTCAATTTTACATCTTCAGTATTTTCATTATTTTTCAGTGGGAAAGTAAAATTTCTCATGGGATTGATAATTCATACTGTCGCTTTAACGGCCAAGCATCCATCATCAATTTGAGTGATAGCATCGAATAGATGCTTCACAGCAACCTCAGTCAATTAGGGTATTTAATACTCCCATGGGCATTGCAGATTGCACATGTTGCAGTATCCAGGCACTTCAACATAAAAACTGTTCATGCAATTAGTACTAAACAACATAATAAATGGAATGTTCTAGGCAGACATAGCAGCACACTACAAAAATACCCTGAAAAATAACACAACAATACAAAACGATTTTGGTTATGTACTGTATATGCATCTCTTCTGTCGTGTCTGTTCTTATCGTTTCCGTTATGGTTTTTCTTTATTTGAATGATAACACAGTACTCACTTGATGACTTTCTTTGGAAGTGGAATGTCAGATCTTCTCAGGAACTTCTTGAGGACTTTCACACAAGTCTCACCAACAACTTCCTCACTCAAGGTCTCCATATGCATGGCTTCTTTTCCCGTCAGCCAGCCTACAAGTCAAATGCAACAACAAGCCTGGAATTAGTGTTTGCAACCTGACAAAGTGTCAGTCAGACAGTTTGCTCTGTGCCTGTGCTGTCTGACGTGTAATGGATTATTGTTGTAAACAAGCCTGAAGAACTGTGAAAATGGTGTCAGCCAAAATGTAAAAAGTGTTGCACACTTACCAACCAAGACTGTTTGCTGGACTACATCAAAAGAGTGGATCTTCTTCACCCATGACTCACTGATATCCGCATTATCATTTTCGATATCATCCCAGAGAAGCTGAATATTGCGTAAGTTAGGTTCCACGATTGGACTATCGAACTCCAGAATCACTTTGTCTACGACGCCTATCGCAAGTTTGTTTATTGCGTCTACTTTTAACTCTGGTAGAAAAGGGTTAAATAATGTCCGGGCCTTCTCTTTCAAGACGCCAAGTGAGATTGTCACAATAACATGCGATGCATAGAATTTGGAACCATTTTCACACTCTACGCAAACGTCTTCCCCTTTGGGGTTCCAGTGAATAGTCCGCACTGGATGATTCATGAGGAGATTCTCTGCCGGAATTTGCTTTTTGAGAATGTCCAAAATTGCCTCGAAGCCTGGTGGTATCGTGTAATGTATCCCAGGAAGCTCCTCATAACTGCCTATTTCCTGTAACGATACCTCCTCCATGCTGTGGCAGCCGCTGATGCACGTCTCAAGATTTTTGCGATTCCAGAAAATCAATTCGCGTAGTTTTCGATCCTTGCCATGATAACGCTTCAAGGTTGGTTCCATCTCACGATCGAGGAAGGACCCAACGCTGTCATTCTCGTATGGCGTCGGCATATCATGTTGGAAAAATTCTTCCGTCTTTTGCATTAGTTTTCCATACTCCCAATCGACCTCTTTCACAATCTTACTGGGGACGGATTCACCGTTTTCCGTTACCGTTATGCTGTGCTGACAAAGGTTCCCCTGTCGCTGCAGCTGCAGAAGGTCATGCTCATCAGCGATCTTGTAAATTGGGTTTCGCTCAATTCCATGAATCCAATTAGCTCCAAGTTCCACCATACCATTCTTGTTGATTGCACAGGATTCATCTGCAAGAAGAAAATTGAGAGAACATATTGAGAATTCACGTGCACAGTCTGTGAAAAAACAGGGGGGATTGGGATAGAAAACACCAGATTGTTTTGATTCTTTTATAGTACATGTATTCTTGAAATGTTCCATGAATAACACTGTTGTAACTAACATTATTGTGGTTAATGCTCAATGATTGATGCATACTTTGACAGAACTGTGTCATACACTCATCATGGGTGGATTGTTGACTGTACTTCCAGGGTGTAAGTGTCCTTTTATCAGCTTTTAGTGCACCTGCATGTAGTGAAAACTCCCCACACTTCATTCATGTAATCTACTATTACGGAGATTGGACCATATCTTTTTGAGTTGAACTGTACATTTGTACGTCGCTGCAGGCAAACTTTCAACTTCTCATCTCGGCCCATGGTCAAGGGTTTCTGATGTAGAGAACGCAACAAAATAAGTACGATGACATTTAGGGAGCTTGGCACCAAACAGGCAGCTTTAGCTGGGGATTCATTTGACTTCGAACATGAGCCTGAAGGTAAATTAAAACAACATAGTACCAGAAGGTAAGACATCACAAGATTGACGTCATGTATCTGGTGAACACATCTGGTTTGTTTGTTTTTAACGCAGTTGCCATTAGCAACCCATCATCCACAGCAGTAGACAGCCAAGCAATACCTGAGCCAGTAAGACCAATCAATGCATCAGTCACTACATGAGCACATGATAGGCAGCACTGTGAGTGGCTGGCTTCACCTTTTAGGCTCCAACCTGAGTACACGTGAAGGGCTCACCATCGCCATTTCAATTTTATAATGCCAAACTTCTCTATCCGATAAAGGGTTATTCCATGTTTAATCTAAAGACTGAGTAATCCCACCCCTCTTCTCTTGTCACACGATGTGGGGATATTATATCAAGAATTACATGCCGAGAATAATGAGTACACTGTACATGCATTGGTGAAGCTCTATGAACAAATTAGACTCGTTCACACCAGATGGACGAAGCCACTGCTGGCTGAAACAAAAGAACATGCGGTGTGCGACCATGTGGTTTCTTATTTGCAGCTTGTTTGTTGACGAATGACGTTGTGGCCAGCATTGGGTTCCTCCCCCAGCTTTAACGACGTCTATTAGTCTATAAATGTTGTTACTTATGATACAGCGAGCAATGCAGTAGTCCTAGTAGGCCTACAGGCACACTAGACTCAGGCAGTCATACCAAGGTCCAGCTGTCCAGCTGACAATGAGGCAATGAAAATGATGAGCATTAGACCCAGTGTCCATCACTGGCATCAGACAGTCACACAGCATTGCCATTTTGAATTTGACCTCATTTTGACCCCAAAATTCCCAACGAAAAAGAACAAACGTTCTCCACCAAAAATCAAGCAAACAGAGGGAAGGAAACACATGGAAATATCGAGTAAATTCAGGGTACATAAAAAGAACATCAGAAATACATAACAAGACGTTGTAATACGACTGTATCCAAATAAAATTCAAGACTGAAATAGGTCTTCATTGTCCTTAGGTCCTACGTGTTGCCACGGCAGATGTACACAGAAATCGGGTCAAAAAATACTCACCAACATTTTTACTCCAAATTCGCCCTCCAGTGCGACTTGTGGCTTCTAACACCTTGAAATCGGTAAACCCGTGTTTAGTGAGGTAGTCACAAGTAGCTAGCCCAGCTATTCCAGCTCCTATCACCAGTATTTTGGGTGACATTTTGTCGTCGAGATCCTCCATCTCCGCCATAGCCGCCTGTTATAAAATGCTGTGAGGTCACGGCTCCTGCGATTTGTTACATCTTCGATGTACACATCGAGGAATGTCTGAGTTCGTCTAGCAATAACAGGTGACGCCACTATTAGTTAATAAGTTCATAACGCGGGAAATACGAATGCGTAATTTGCAATTAGACTCCCGGGGCAGTCCATTGCGTCATCCTAATTGGATCTCTAGAATGACGCAATGGGCTGCCCAGGTTGTCTGATATCGCTATGCCATGAATAATAGCCGGGATAATAGCGCAGCTGATAATTCATTCCACTTCTCCCCTAGTTTAGATGGTAGGCCTATACGTAAGCACTGTATATTTGTACGAGGTTGGTATGTGTATGGTCCCGTCACCTAAACATGAAGACGACCTGGGGGTTAATGGTCGGATGTCTCGCCAAACTAAACTCATGGAATTAATCCTAGATAGATTCTGTGATAGGCCTATTTTGACCAAGGTGGGGACTATACGATTGCCACGCCATCTAGGCATGGTAATTAGAACCAGCCACTAAATCGAGGCAGCATCCTTTCACCGTTGGGCGTGTCGTCCTCCTTGCTGACCCCACCCCAATAGATGAACCAGGTTTGGAGTTTAATGAGATAACACATGATTTTATTTGCAAATGAACAGGAATCTTTAAATATTGTATATACACATATATAAAGAAAAAAGTGGTTTTAAACAACAGGTTAGTGATATACATGTATTGATAACATTGACAATTACACGCAATACCATTTAGCCGATCTCGGAGACATCTACACTCCGTTCTGGCGATTGAATTCGACTGAGAAAGAGAAACGCTTTTCACAAAGTTAGCCTGAAAAAACAATCAACTTCTGGTACCTTTTACATGATGAATTACATCCTTGCATGCTGATCTACCAGAGGTGTGCATATTATCCATCCTTCATCATGAAATCGATATTTCATATTTCCATTTAGGGATTGACGTTCACCGCCGGTAAGTCGGCATGAGCAAATTACAAAATCGTATTGAGAGCAAAAAACTGCGATGTTGAAGGCGTCCATATGCGTAAAGATCATAGCCATAGCACCACTCATTATATGTATGGGAAAAATAAATAGTCAGTCTTTGTTCTTGTAATTTAGATGTCCAACCTTATAATAACGATGTGACAGTCAGAAATGAATCGTGAGTTTTATTAACGTGTGTAAATACGGTATACGTGTGTAAATACGGTATACGTGTGTAACGTCACCAAAATGGATAAAACGGATTGAGGTTCAGTTACAATCCATAATAGTATTTTTCGAGCATTATCTTACTTTCCTACAAAGAACAACAATTCTCTTGACTTTGTTAATTTCACAATCCGACGAAAAGCTTGTATATAGACTGCTCATTATACTTGTTCCTTTCACATTCTATTGCCACCTGTCCAAACTGTTTTGCAAGGATTAAGAACACGAGTCAATTCAAGTGCCATACATGTACAATCTATAATCCGAGCTTTGGTGGACATGGTCACTGAACCGGGTTTCGACCCCGAGACCACACAGTGTAAATTGAAGTCAACAATTAACAAATTGCTTTGTGAAATCGATAGTATGGTTACTTGTCGTGTTATGTTTTGGAGCATGTATAATCTGACCATGGTTGACTGATGGACTGTATAATTCTTCTCAACTGGCAGTCATAGTGTTCGCAGCGCATGCATGTGTGGGTGTCCAGCGTATGTGTCAGGTACATGGGCATTCATAGTGTACGGCCTGCATGTGTGACTGCCCAGTGTGTATGTCATTCACAAGGACAGCACATACACTGTTTCTCACACACTATTTGAGGGAAGAGCAACCATAAATGCTCAATCGTCTTTCTTTCTCTGTGGAATCTTTGACTTTCCATCAGTTGGCGTTGGTGCCTTTTCTTCTTCTCCATCAGCCGCCTCCCCAGTCTCCTTTTTCTTCGTTTCAGCTTCCGGTTCGCTTTTTGATTCAACCTCTCCGTCGTCCGCTTTGGCTTCTTGGTCTTCGTTTTCCTTTTCTTCCACATTCTTTCCATTGTCATCGTCGTCATCGTTTTTGGTCATCAGTTTATCCAACGCAGTCACGTCAATACCAATTTTATCTCCGATGGCCGTGACCTTTGCCTGGATCTTGTCCTTAGCTTTCTTATAAAGATCGGCAATGTAGTCCACAAGGACCGTAATGGTCATCGAAACAAGGGACAATCCGAAAAGAACCAGTAAAGATGACGCCAAGAAAAACTCCTGGTTTTCCGGGACAAAGTCGCCAAACCCTATCGTACTCATGGAAACGAATAAGAAGTACAACGCATCTCCGTACGACCAGTCCTCAAAACGCGTATAGATGGCAGCGCAACAAAATAGATAAATTCCTACGATGGCCAATGCGACAGAAACTGGCAGATTGAATTCGTCGTCGATCTCGTAGCCATAGAGAAGTGTTTTGCCATCAGCGTCTGCCTCTGTCTGTGCCTCTGTTGATTTGTTCAGGTCTCCTTGTGATTTCATGTCCAACTTCTTCTCCAGGAATTCCACAGCCTTTGTTTTTCGCATTCTGCTGAGCTGACCGGTGTAATAGAAACTGAAAGAGATGATAGATTGAGCAGTTATCATTTATATGGCAGTACTTGTCTTAACTTTGGGCAGATAGAAATGGTTTGACGGAACGTAACAACAGCAGCTGCTTTTACGACGCGCAAATGCACGAGTGTCAATCTTTTCTCGTTACAAAGCGTTGCAGTCTCACATTCCCCTTCCACCTTGTCTCGTTTTGGTCCCAGCTGATTGATAACTGCTCGATTCGCGCTAATTCACCTTGGCGCATCCCATCTCTAATGGCTTCAGACATGTCAAGCAATTGTCAAAGCCGTGGTGGGTTGAGAGGCAGAGGTGAGGCGTCCAGGCGCCAAGTGATAACTACGTGATAACTTGTTTACCGTTTGATCAGAGCAAACAGCCCCTTGATTCCCTTGGTCATCAAGCGTCCAAGATCAGCCATTACCAGGAGGCATAGTGGAATTCCAATTATGGCGTAGATGACCGTGGCCACCTTTCCTCCATCTGTTACCGGGGCTATATGGCCGTAACCTGAAATGAAATAAACATTCGAAGGATTTAAGGGGCATCCTTTTAAATGTGTCTAAGGTCCTCTGTTGTGTCTGTAGTCCTGGCGAGATGCAGAGCACTGGATATACGCTTTTTAGATTTTTTTTTTTTTCGGCCAAGGAAATGTACCCCTCAGAGGTTTATCGGCAAAATGAAAAACCACACATGGCTGAGATTCTGAAAAACCTCTGAGAGTTTTTCGTTTCGCTGACTGCAAAAAACTTCAACTATGTTATTTGTGAAACCAAGGTTGTTAACCACTAGGCTATGTGGGTCCAAACGGACTGGCGGCGATCTTACCTATTGTTGTGTAGACTGTCATAGAGTACACCAAAGCACCAATGAAAGTCCAGACTTGTTTCACTTCACCATCCTCAATATCCCGGGCATGGGAGAAATAGTACTTCATCTTCTCCTCAAAATCGTCTAACAACTCCCTTGACTCCTCGTTCCATTTTCTTTGCCCAAGTGCTTTCCTCATGTCAACCAAGAACTTCTCTCTCGTTGCATTCATGGCAATCGCCTCTGAGGTTTCAAAAGGCCCCTCAAGTGCTGAGAAGATGGCCCCTCCAATCGCAGTATAGATCACAAGAAGGATGATCAAGCCAGCGTGGGATTTCAAAACCTTGTAGATGGTTTTCCCGACTTTCTTGACTTTTTTGAAAGGCGAAGTTCCCTGCTTTTTGGCCTTGGTCGTCGCGTCCGAAGCCATGTCCTCTTGCGTTTCTGTGTCTTCGACAGCTACTGGAAAAATGGAGGTAAAGAGGAATATTATTGTTTGATAGAATTGAACTGGTAGGGATAACCTCTTAGCCTGTTGGGCTGAGCGTTAAACTTCCATTTCCGATGATATCTGTAAAAGCTGCGGAGATGAGATGCGACGATTCTTTATTAGGAAGCCAACAAGTAACGCCTGTTGTTATACAAATGTTATAGAATCGGCATCATGGTGTCCTGGCAATCTTATACGTGTATATGGATTTGAAGTAGACAACCTCTGAAATGAAATGCATGTATTTCGACCAAGATTACTTTGAGGTTTTCGGCGACCTATGAGGCATTTGCAATCAATGTAATTTTACAGGTATCTGATTGGTTTACATGTATAGCAAATTACTTCGACGCCGTATCATCATAAAGAAATAAAGGCCGTGTTTTTCACACTTTTCGCTTTGCATTTGTGTATAACATTTAAATATATACGTATATTTTACAGGTGCTAAGTATTGTTATGACGATACGTCTTGTCATTGCTACGATATTCAATGTGTGCTACGCAATTGACTGTAACTATATACTAGTATCGAAATTATACAGCTCGGCAACTGAACGTAGTCCCAGGCATGCCAGGCCAAGTCTCGCGAGCAAAGCACAACCTCATGCAAACATATTCCCGGTAGACTAGAACCAGACATTTCAGACAACATTTGGCAGAATTATTGACCTGTAAGCAGTTGGTAACCGCGAGATGAATAGCGAACGGGCAAGGAATAGGATGCACTAGTATTGCCCCTCGGACATATCAATGGGTCTGCTGACAATCGTGGCATAAAGAAACTGAGATTTCATAAGGATTTTGAAGCTTAACTGTTGGCATAAGGTGCCCGATTTCCGCATCAAAGTCTGGCGTAAGCAGATATAATATGAGTCATTGCAGTATTTGGCGATTATCTGGTCACTATTTCTTATACTGAACTTCAGATTGCATTAGCTGAGAATGACAGATCCAACTTGCCAAAAAACATAGATTTTCTGAAAACTCCTGGCATTCTCAATAGTTTGTTCGAAAACACTCACTACAACACTTCACGTCTTTCGATGACACATTGATATTCCAATAGCAGCGAGTAGCCGTAGTGCTTTCACGTTATCATGGTAATAGAAGTGGCAGGCTGCGGGCCTCTTGCCTTGTACAACAATGTTCAGATGACTGAATACTATGTAACAATCCAAGAAAATCTCGTTCATACATGAACCCTTCTGAAAGATGCCTTTTAAAGAATACACGCAGCAACTACATGTATACCTTTTACTTCTTTCACCGGTATTTTTTCCGGGCTGGTGTTGATATCCATCGGTCGGACCGACATTCCTAGGCATGAATCCACGTTTATCCCCCAAAGAACATTTGATGGCCGTCTGTTATGATATTCCGCAGTAATTTGTTGGAGTATAGGCCTACAAGTCGGTGAACAACCGACATATGAAAACTGTGGTTGCTATCCCGAAATTAACTAACCTTCTGACATTTCAATATTCATCACAGCAACTAGCTAAACTTTACAAGTTTATTGCGTTGGTGACAATCAGAAATAATGTATGAGAAACATAATTCATGGTTCGAATACCAAGTACAATGTAAATATCCCTAACGTAGTAAATTCAGCGGTGCGGTAATATGAAATCGCTCTTGTATGATGAAAGATGGCTCGCAATCTAGATGAATAAAAACTCTGCAAACTGTAAAAACATGCAGGAATACAATCAGGGTATATACGTGATTATCAATATCCTGCGGACCGGCATACATGTCATCAAGTGGCTTGGGAATCGCGAACCAGATTTGAGTCTGTTGCTCAATAGCCGAATGGCTATCATAGCCGAAGTTTATCCCGATGGACGTTGGCGAATACGAGTATTATATCAACCTCACTGGAAAAGGATGCTGGTCCAGTCTAATACATTCAAGGACACTGTATCTTTTGAACAACAGTCACCAGCTCACAAGTATGCCCTTTGGCCAGCTAACGTGAACGACCATTGGCATAACCTCAACATCGTAAATGACATTTCGCATGATGATTACACTGTGATTCAAAGTAAGTTGTGCTTCAAAGATATAACGCATCTATGATCTTTTGAAGGTACTCATCACTCATCAGCAATGACAATATCTCCTACACCCACATCATCTTCAACATCTTGACCTTCGTGAAAAGGAAATCCATCAGCTACATGTAGCTGAATAATCCGAAAGAAAGAGATAATTCCTCAAAGGAAGACCAAATCGTCACAACGTTAAAATCCATTAGGAAAAATATAAAGAAAGTTGTTTCATTGATAATGTTTAAATTGGGAAGATTTATCAGACATGTTACGTGTTTTTGATGCCAAACAGACATGTTATATATGATGCCAGATTTCACTGGACATTGAAAACACGACGCGGCACGCAATCTCACCATCAGCTCTTCCACAAGGGCAGCAAATATGACCAATTATTACAACCACACTGAAAGGCTAACGAGTCCATCGCATCATAAAGCAAGAATAAGAATAAGTGGTTGATGTAAATCATGTGTTCATCAAGTCCCTTGGTCAAGATTCATCTTCTACCGGCCTTGAGTTTGACATTTCCCTAAACACTGAGCATGCAACAGATAAGACTTCTACTAGTGAAAGATTGTACTAGTCTTTGAGGGTACCAGAATGGTTATTTGTAGATGTATCAACCGTTCAGACTCATCTATCAAAGAAGAAAATAACTTAATATACTTAGCTGTTACCTTTTATTTCATTCTCTGGGGACCCACTTGCCTCCACGCAACCATTTGATTCCACCACCGGTTGGTTCTTGGCATCTGACATCCTTGTATTCGTTTTTTATAGTTTTTAAAGTTAGCTGAGTTCATCGGCGAGAGCCAGCTATGAATGACATATACATGTATCTTCTACTATACACAAATCTGATTTCATTTTTTTCTTCTGAAATATCCATCAAACAATTTGAACCTTCCAGCATTTCAAAGCGTTGTCACCACAATGAGGAAATGGATACATCGTCATTTATCATGAATACTGTAAATTAGATATATTTTGAACCAAAAAAGTTGCAGTTGACTTCCCCTGTTCCGCCCCCGGGGCAAATTTAATGATCTTACCGTGCTAAACGTACTTAGAACTATCAAATGAAATCAGAGCACTCGAAATCAGACAATGCTGAATACATGCATAGCATGATATTGCGAAAAAATACAATAGACAAATTCATTTGCTATACACTGGTCTTGTCCTGACAGTCAAATATCATGAAAGTCAATTGACAGTCCATGCTCGCTACAGGTGACCTGAGACACTTAAACCGGGACAAGTTAAAGGCAAATCGTATGTAAATCCGTCCTAGTGTGCAAGGCACAGCTACTGTTTCCTTCCTCAAATTGCCAAACCAGTGAATTCCTTAGCTAACGACAAGTTTATACTAGACTCCCTTTGATGATAATGAACGAACGTATCCGTTAGCATGAGCAACATCAACCGGGCCATCCAGAATCTGCCGGAGCGACTCCGCTCTTTCCAATCCCACGTAACTCCACAGGATCCTGCGATCAGTCATCTGTTCATTCGATGATAAGTTTGTCCTCCAACGCACATTTGTAAGAAAAAGCTTGATGAAACGAGTATTTTATATCGTTTGTCTCATGAAAAGAAACATGAGTCACGGATTTGCAGACAAGTACATGATTGTATAGATTAACGTGAAGATGACTCTGAGCCAAAATTTGTCAGGGCATAGTCAAGGCACGGGAAACGTACGGGCTGGTATATCGTTTGTTCTAAACGTGACTGTTCATCAGTGAAATCTTCGAAGAGGAGTTTGAAGCAAGCATCGAGCAGGACTAAATCTGCAACAGGAGCAATTCCGATCGCCGCTGGCTAGCCTAAGTGCATCCCCTTAGGCAGTTTGGCGGAATGAGTCGGATGACAGTGGATGAAGACTTCGGGAATTGAAAAGTGGTTCTTGTTACAGGTGGTTGGTGTCTTTCGATGCAACATTGTGACCATTAGTACATCACATCATATCTCCAGCAGAAGACGAGCTCGTGTCGTTACATGTAGGGGCAAGGACGCGTGGCAACCTTGCTCGGAGACTGTGCAACAGGTCTCATCTAAATAGCGTGTCTTTTTTCTTTCTTTACGTCGCGATCCAACTGCACCATCGGTCCCCAGCCACGTTGGGAGTTTCAACCGAAGGATGTGCTTTTACAATCGTCGCTCGAGAATGACTGTATCACTCTCGACTTGAAAACGATAATGTTTCCCTAGAGGCACATATTTTGCAGCAAAGTAATTACCAACAGTGTATTGGGAAGCCTACTGATGCTCTACCCATCTCTATCTCAATATGATGCTTTTTCCACGAGAACGAATGCCAGCAACGACAAAAATGTCGCGTATATACTTAGGATGTTCTTTCCGAAGATACGTGCAGTATACATTGTCATAGATAATGTGAGAGTGCCGAAAAAATCGTTGATAGGGGTTAACTATATAACCGTACATGTACGTGTCTGTACATATCAAAAACCGTTTTTCGTGTTCATTTTTTAGACTAATGCAAAATATTTTAAAACTGTATTTGCACCTACCCAATTCCTTTGAAATAAATCTATTGAGAATTGCTTATCTGGTAATGAGGCATTCAAAGCAGGTTCAGTGTCTGCTGCAGTCCGTGTAGTCTTTTTAACAGGAAACAAACAAATGTAGTTGTCGTAAAATAACTCATACCTGGCAGCAGCTGTTCTTCAACGACTTCTATCAGGTCCCCCTCGACTTCGACCGACTTATGCATTGCTAAAGGGTTCATCAACTTCTCTCGTGTTTCTCTCAATATACTCTCTCCAATGGATCACAGAATGTACAGGTACTATAGCGTACATCGGATAATGGTATGATAAATGATATATAACCACGGTATTTTTTAATCACAGTGAATCATTGAACGCCGGTGTAAATTTTGTCAACAGTGGCAATTAAAATTATATTCAACATACAGTGGTGTGCAAATCTATTCGTACCATAATTCAAGTTATCATTAATTACCCAGCATACAAGATGAACACATGGCGATTTCCAAATATATTACATCAATGGTATATCAAGTTAAATCACGAAAGGTTTTAAATTGATTAATTCGGTTATAAATCAAACATAACGGGTGACGAATTAAAATATAATCCCGTTAAATTATGCACTGCTGCATACTCATCAAAAGCATTTTAATGTTTGGATGGATGAAAAATCACTCAAAGTTTATCTTTTTATGCAGATTATTATAAAGGGGAAACGAATAGTATCCGCTTTTGAATCTACTTCAAGACTTATCCCAGTACTTCTTTGGAGTTCCTGCTTGGATGGTGGCCATCATTTAACTAAATTTAGTCAAAACCTCATCGCATAATGCATTGACCAACCCTAGCACATAATGACCAACTTTATCAGCCTCTAAATCTAGTGCATTGAATGCACTGCATTCAACATGTTGAGTAGAAAACGCCCCGATAGCTTCTCAATGTTGACAAACGCCAAAGCATCAATACATGTAAGCGCTCAACCAAACCAAAAGCTCCAAACTTTTCCCAGGAACATGAAATAAATAATTAAAATGCAATTCAAAGCTACTGTCATGTTTCTGTATGGTTGATGAATTCACACAATATTCCACAGGGGAGTGGACACTGAATCTATGATTAGAAATGAAAAATTATAGCAATTAAACAGCAAGTTCAGATGTATAAGTTATATTTTTCTGGGGTGTATGTGAACAAAACTTTTTTTCCGACCCTCAAAATATGCATAGGTGGCGCCACCCGTTTTTGGGGTGTCGCGACTATCATTTATTCTTTTCCAGGATAATTTCTTTATCTTATATAGAATATTATGAAAAAAGAGCAAAAATTGGTGTCTATCATGCAAGAAGAATGAGCGGAATAAATTATTTCTATCTTTCGTGAGTAATTAATGAAAAATAAAAACTCAAAAAAATTCCTGACCCCGCCAGAAACACCCCGCTGGGCCACACTCCCCTTAACACCGCTAGCGCCGCGATTGCGTCTACCGTTGCTTTGACAAACTAATCAACATAAAATTGATCTTCGCTCCGTTGTATCGTATGTGGCGTTCTTAGCAACGATGGCAGAACGTTTTCGCATTAGATGTCGAGAAACACTCCATCTGGCTGAACATCCCTCAACTAACATCTGTCATGTCTGTTTTTATTGCATATGACCACTAATATGATCAACTATCTTGTTTGTAAGAGTTTTCTGATCCACTTGCGAGGTAAACGAAGTGAAGCCTGATGTGACATAGGCCTAAACTGTAAGATATATTCTTTACTGTTTGTAAAGCAACGTTCGTTATACTTGTGGCTGATCGCTTTGCACAATTCATGACGATATGAACGTCTCACTTCTAGTACAATGCACACCACTGCTTCTTCCGTACCTTTAGTTGTCTCTCTATTCAACTCTGTATTGGACGCTATACATTGATATCATATGAACCATAATAACCTGAGACCAGGGGCCTTAAGATAATATGCCCTTCGGCATCCATTCCAATTCACTATGCACTCAAAATGGTAACTTTACCCCACATCCTTCTAACACCTTGATCAGTAGCTTCCGTCGATAGATGCAGGTAAGTAATGGAATATCAAAATACAACATGAAACAAGTTTCATGCATTTGATTTCATTTGTAACATTTCATGCCAATCCAACACTAAGTAACATCGGCGAACAGGTGTTGTTAGGGTATCGTGCATCGAGGAACATGGTTTGCCAATTTGAAGCAGCTCGGAATGCAATTAGGTACAGTGGAACCCCGGTCGGCGACCACCCCGGTAACGCGACCACCCCGCTATGACGACCAAGAATCGCCGGTCCCGAATGGTTTCCTCTCTAATTACCATTACAAGGCCCCCGGTAACACGACAACCCCGGTACCTAGACTACGAACACTGGATTGGGCGGTCCCAATGACCAAATTCACCCCTCTAACCCGACCAAAGGGCCGATCTGCCGTAATTGGTCGCGACCTCGTCTCCAATTAACCCGGCAATGAACACCTCGGCGCATAGCTCTCTTAAAATTTGTGAATGGAGGTAATTTACACTGTCATGATCTCACAACACGTCCAGTTTGTAACTTTGGGGGCGAAATGCATATGACTCAACTGGCTCCTATTCTATTGAACACGATCACGTAGACCATGTTCAGTCATTCTGAAATCGAGGAAGTCTTTGGCTCAAAGTACTACAGTTGATATGTAGGACCCCCTGCGACAATTCCTGGATTTGTCTCTGGACTGTCGGATTGTCTTCTCTGGACGCGCAAATCATTATGGCATTGTCGAATATGTGGGTGCGCAACCCACCAACGGTCTAGGAATACCAAGTTACAGTGTACATGCATGCAGGGCATTTCTAGGGAATCCACACTGACTTACCGGCGGTGAAGGTCAATCCTCAGCAAGTCTAATCGGACATACGCACACGACGCCGGTAGATATGCATGGGGGAATCACGAATGATATCAAATCAATAACGTTGGTCTATATACGAACGGTTTTCAACACGGTTAAATGTATTTGATCAATGCACCAGGTCTCTCTACCTATCAAACCGCATGCTGAACAGTTCATGTACATCACATACTTACAGCGCTTTCCACCACTTTGGTGCACGACTTCGGAACGCCAAGGATGCGGAATCAACACCGGGGTATTCCTTTGCTATTCCTTCAAGAGGCAGACGATATAGATTGATGACGTCATAGTACCGTCTGCAACGCTCCCTGCATTCTGCTGAGAAGCTCAACAACAGACGGCAGGAGGATGCGTTGACTCTCGCATTGCTTTAGGGAAAGGAGTTATGCATGGTTGTCCTGGGTAAGAACCATTTGCCAAGGAAGAAATATACCCTGGCTACAGATGAGGACCTTTGCACAGGATGACCTGCACCATGAGTACAGATAATGACCTTTTGTCGAACCAGCAGCTCCAAAGCTAGTCTTCCCAATCACAGTAAGAGAGAGATATGGCTGAAGGGGATCTGGCAGACCAACCGTGTAGCCGTATCTTAAAAGACAGGAGAGCGTCAACGGACCTGGTAGCGACACTTGTTGCAATCACAGTGATAGCGATGAGACAAACACAACCAGACCGAATCAGGTCTCGCAGCTCCACCACCTTACCAACACAGTCACGGCCAGTCAAAATCGCCCGGTATCTCCTCTTGTTTCAGTCGGGTGCTGCCTGCAGGCTGAATTCGGTCTTGAATTGACAGTTGTATCTCTCCCACAGTGTTGGCAAGACAGGTGGAGATACCAGATTCGGTCAAGTTGTGGCTGTCCCATATCTTTAACTGTGTCTATCTCATCTCTCTCACCGTGTTGACAATAAAACATGGTAGCGTACCCACGCCCAATTCAGTTTAGTAGTTGCGGCGTTCTCATCTTTCTGTGTCATTTGCAGCGAGACGAGACAGCAACAACCAGACCGAACTGGGGCATGCCAGACTCTCAATCGCTCGTTTGTTTGGCGCTAATCATTCAGCAGTAGAAACCACTTTGTTGTTGTGTCAATGTCAGAAGTCCTTACATCGCCAACGATGTCCTGTTACCACCGTTTTCCTCATGCCTTTATCTCCAACGAAGTTTTGGCAATATACGCCTGCACGACGTCGCGATAAACGGCGATAATAGGATGTGAGACGTTACACGCATTGCGCTTGCCATCACTAACGAAAACTATAACCTGTATACGCAATGCAGTTATCTTAGGTCATAGTTTTCATTACGATTGCAAGGAAAACATACATGACAGGTCACGGCTTTCATTACGATTGCAAGGAAACCATACATGACAGGTCACGGCTTTCATTACGATTGCAAGGAAAACATACATGACAGGTCACGGCTTTCATTACGATTGCAAGGAAACCATACATGACAGGTCACGGCTTTCATTACGATTGCAAGGAAAACATACATGACAGGTCACGGCTTTCATTACGATTGCAAGGAAAACATACATGACAGGTCACGGCTTTCATTACGATTGCAAGGAAAACCACCCATAATAACTTAGTGAGCTGAAACGCTTTCGGAGACACCCAACGTACAAAATCGATTGACTATCACCTTATCTCTTTCTGTCACGCCCACAGAACATCCGCCTCAATTCATCTTTGAATATCTTCAGCGTGCAAGCATAGATGACAAAATTAAAGGCATGGTTAATGAAAGAAATCGACGTTGCTGTGAAACCAAGAAAAAGGAAGGCTTTGTAGTCTTTGGGAGTCCTTAGAAAGAAATACTGGACATTGAGGTATTCGAAATTGCTACTTAATCCCCAGATCACAGAATATGGTAAGGTTGTGAGTAGGTACATAAGGGCTATGAGAAGAAGGCTGAATAAACCTTGTGCCTCAGCTCTGTTTCTCCCTGTAGACGAGATTGCACCATGTGATTTCCAAACGCGGAATATTATAAGGAGACTGGCTACGAATATTATCAACCACGGTATGCTGTACGGAATAAGTACGTCAACCATTTCGACTAGGAAAAACATCTCGAAGGCGGCCATCTTGGGTTGGTAAAAGAAACACACTGGATCATCACTTCCGGTGTAAGACAGGATCTTGTAATAAACCAAAACTGGCGAATTCGAAACAAATAGTGCAAAACATATGAGAAAAATAATGATGTGACGTCTTGTTGTTGTCACTAAACTTCGAACTTGTAAGGGAAACCAGACCCCAATGCATCTTTCTAAAGTATATGCAACGACGATGTACGAGGATATGCAAGTCGTTGTCCTGTTGATGTAGCCGATTAACTTACATGCCAAGAAAGCTCCGGTTGAGAAAGGGTCCTCCAAGTAGTAATAACCGTCTGTATGTCCGTCGATGCCCGTCCGTATCCATGACCACAACCCATACATGAGCGCTCCAAGGTCGGCTACGGCGAGGGGAAGTAGGTACGTTGTAGTTCTTCGATCCTTTCCCAACAAACGACTGAAGACCACAATGGATAGAAGGTTGCCAAAAATGCCGAAAATTACGACCACGCCCAAAACATATCTGTTGATGAATTCTGATAGAGCCAGCGTGACGTCATAAAATGTGTTCGCCATGTTTTCTTCGGTATGAAGTGTGCTGGCTGCATCAAATGATGGCAGTGTCTCAAGGTCCGATTGGCGTGTTGGAAATGCCATCCTTGAGGCATTCAGTGCCTCAATCTGTATGAGAGGAATCATGCTAGAAAAGTACAGTTGATACGTCTATATCATTGATAGCAATGCCAAAGTTAAATGAACGCATCCTTCGAGCACAGACTAACGTATCTCGATAAAGTTGTTCCAAACTCAATCCTCCTTTCAGACAAATACGAAGTGAACCATGGCCGCTGGAGGAGTATGACATTGTGTTATCAAAATGACGATTGGTTTTGACGCAACTCCGGCTTTTCCTTTATAACCTCCGCCAAAAATGGTTGTTGTTGGTGGTGACGAGAAAGATCTGCGGACAGTTAGGAAGATTGTTTTGAAAGTCGTGACAATGTAAACAAACGCAGTGGAACCAGCGAATATGTTGGAGGTCGTCATCTGGCAAACGCGCTGGCAACGTTCCACACACATTCGAATCTGTCTGCTCAGGCTATCGTCCGTACATGAAACAATAGTCGTTTAAATGCGGACCCTATCACAACATCTTTAGCCACACCTCAACAGACTATTTTAGGGTTTACTATTGACCGTATCCAGATTTAGCTTCAGAAAGATGAACCATGAGGAAAAAACGTATTACATGTACATGTATCTAAACTTGGCTGCGTTCTGCTTCATGCAGGCAGGTTTTTGTGTTCAGGTGAACAGCATTTCCAAGGGGGTCGGAGGGGGGTCGTTATCCAATGATACAAGGGCAATTGGTGGTCAATATATAAAAGGTAAGGGGGTTGTTCATAGATGCAGACTCCCCGCGGGGCAATACACGTACATGTGCTTGTTAGCCGCCTTCTTCGATGCAGCTTGGTCTGCTGTGCACTATCATGTAATCCCAAAGTTACTCAAGAAGAAACGAACACTCAATTATCATTAAAAAGTCTCTTTTATTCCGTAATCTACTTCTATTCCAAAATATTATTTGAAAAAGAGTTTTAGCTCACGCAATGATTACCAATCGTTGTCATCGGAAAACTTTACAGTAATTCAATGATCCAATAATAGGTGGCGCCAACATATGTATTTCACCTCAGGTTGAGCAGACATCTACGAACATCGTTTCAGCCAGTTTTGTACAAATTACATAAGGGAAACGCAAGATGAAAGGAACAGTACACTACACGAAAATTTACAGTTTCCTCGTCATAGTCTCGAAGGCACCACCAGTTTTGGTAGCCTGTCGGTAGCTTGTTCGAGATGCGGCCGTTGGCTTACCGGCCAGTTCGGATGCAAACCACCTTCTCGCAAGATACCTAGCATTAGAAACAGTAGTTTGGAAGTAATGATTGTCATGTAGGCCGGCCTTTCATTCAAGATGGCACTGAGTTTATTATTTCTTGATGATTTGATTCTGGTCAACCTGATGTGAAAACAAACAAACAAGTTAATGTTGCTCATGAAAAATGAGCATCTGTCATAACATCTATAGTGATGGTTGTAACAATGTGTCGTCAACAACAAACATGATAATTTCTGAAATAATAATAAACACTTTATATACATCACAGACTATTACCAACACAGGCCTTGAACTAAAACATAATCACATAATCATTTATCTATTTTAGCATATCCTCATTTGTTTCTCGTACGCAAAAATGGAGACAACATAACTATACAAAACAAGGCGACAAACGAGAAGAAAATTATAAAAAGTGCGTCAGACTTCTTCCGCCAATCGAACCAACATTCCTTTAGAATCCATCTCGATATTCTGTAAGCGGCTGTCAATTTGGCCGATATGACTTGCCTCCGCTAATTGCCAGCTGAAGTAACACCAACGCAGACTGTACTGATCTTAACAAGTGTCACGTAAGTGATTTCACAATATGATATAACTCCTTTTCAAATACCTACACCGTTTAGCTCCGATTTGCATGACAGGCTCCAAAGCCAACTCTGTTACATCATTATTTGCTCGTTACTTACTGCTAACTCGGCACCCAACACCGACTTTCAAACACGTTTCTCATGTTCCTTCAGAAATTTGTTTGAACGGCCTTTCCCGTTCCTGGCGCCTTCACGACGATTTGAAAATCTGCTAGAAGCGAAATCATTCGATTTCGATAATAAGCCCGCTTGTTGGTTATGATGATGCAATTCCCCTAGCAGTGGGGAATCGTCTGTAGCTGTCACATGGGTTAAGTACGATTCAACAGAACGAGTCAGATCACAGCGAGGGCGGTTGGCCCTGCGAATACGGCATTTTAATCGGAAACCTGGGGAGGGGTCTGCAAAATGTCTGGCTACAATCTAGGGTTTGCCTCGGGGATTCCACTAAGAATCTAAATCGTTGTATCTGCATAATCTATTAAAATGAAGGAGAACACTTGTTTTAGAGGCTACTGCATGGTATGTTCAACCTTGACATTATCTGACATCGGTTATGTTTCATTGCAGTCAATATAATCTATCATGCATTTCATAACTTATCACATTTTGATAGCTTAGGACATTCGTGCAGGCTGAATAATTCTTCTAATAAAAAACATGTTTATAAAGTTAAGCAAGAAGTGCATAAGTCAACATGTTTGGCCTTAGAAGGTGCCGTAAAAAGAAACTGAGATAGACAGTATGAATCGAAATTATTACGGTCCGATTGATTTTGAACTCTCTCAGTCATAGTATAGCTATGTATTATGCCAAAGAGATATGTAAACTAAACTCTCGAATATAAGTAACAAAATTTAGATAGAAGTTAGGATGGCACAACATATATCACAAGTATGGGTTAGTATCATACACTCAGCGAAGCACTTTGTTAGCCTTGACGGTTTGCTAAACCGAGAAGATGCAAAAAAGAAGGTGAATCTTAGAATGCCACATCCACAGCAAAAACTACGCTGCTTATGAAAATATGTGAACCCGTACAGAGAACTTTTTCCAGATTCCCGATCAGGGCTTAGCAGTATCATTGGGTTAAAGTCCTAACCCTTTGACTATAATTGTAAATTATAAATTTATTGATGGAGATAAAACTTATTTAAGCCAGCGCTGGCGTTTGTCTTCAACGTCGATTAAGGAACTTGGCCCGGCACGACAACGACTTTCACCTTCTCCTGCCATGCCGAGAAACTGCTTTTATTAGCTAATAAAACAGCCAATTTGGAAAAAGTACCCTTATTACGTTTTTAATGGTAATGTCCTCCTGTTCGTTTTAGTAAAAATGCAATTGAGATCGATCGTAGAGTCGAACGATATTACAGCTCAAACGACAAGGATTTCTCTGCACAAGAAAGAAATGCACATGGCACCAAGAACTGATTAAGACTTTATTAATGGCTGATGATATTTGATGACTTTTTACACTCTTTGATGTGAAGATATCCGCCATTAATAGATTACTCAAGCCCCCCGAGGATCCAGCGGGCGCCCGGTCGACTGCAGCGAAGACGCGTCACGCCAAGAAGGCGGAGACGGATTTTGGCTAATCGGTGCGGGGTTGTGATAACGGGCGTATCGGGAGATATATAAACAGTTCATCATTGCCTGAGACGAGTTACTCGCTGCTTCCTCAATGACTTCTCGGTGCCGCTGTTCCCCTTCATTATCGGACAAATACAGGGGTGATACTCCGACTCTGTGGATGCGACATTCTAAGCTTTTAATACAACGGAATGTTCTAAAAATGATCAAATGATACATAAGTGATCAACCTCATTGGCAATTTAACTATACGAGTCCAAAGGTACTATCCCCACGTACCCCCACAAGAAAGAATAAGTAATGTCTGTTACCGGTGAAAACCTCGCTTCTCATTTTTGCTTTAGGCGTAATAGTGAAAAACGATATAGACTGAGACACGTTACAGAACATGACATTTCAAAGCGTCACATGTATTTACTTATGCTTGCTTCAACCGATAAGGCGTCTCAAATAACGACATAAAACATCGACCATTTTACGGCAGGTCATGGTTCAATGGTTTGCGGACATTTGGATTTGAGCTGCCGTTGAGAGCGACCTCAGCCTGTGATCGGTAGGACTGCGACGTGCTGTGCGTTCTGGTGAGCTTAAACGATAGCGACTTATCAACCTGACAACATGGCATCATCTTCATACACAAAATCTTATAAAAAGCGCGCCTAAACTCTGTGTTGAATATACTATAAATGATTGGGTTTAAACAGGAGTTAATGTAACCTAACCACGTTAAACCACTGAAGAGGTCGGGGCTAACACAGTCACCGCAAGCAGAAGCGATGATGTTCATGGTAAAAAAAGGAAACCAGCAGAATAGAAAAGTTCCCATGATGACACCCAAGGTGATAGCTGCTTTTTGATCCGTCACACGCTCACCTGATTCGGGCCCGCAAGTTCTTTTGATATTTTTGACATGTTTCTGTGCATATTTGTACATTCGCCAGTAGATACCTATCATCATAGCACAGGGGACGTAGAAACTAACACAGGAAGATATGACGGCATATGAAGCGTTGAGTTCTAGGTAACATTGGAAGACGCCATTTGGCTGAAGTCGCGGCACGGTGTAGTCATTGCTGAGCGAATGCCAGCCCAGGTGGATGGGTAGAAATGATATGAGGGCCGAACACACCCAGACGCCGGTGATGATGCCAAGGGCGAGTTTATTGGTCATACAGGCCTCGTAACGGAATGGAAACTTGATATGAATGTAGCGGTCCATGCTAATTGTACATAGATTCAAAATCGATGACGTAGAACTCATAATATCAAAACTTATCCAAATGGAGCAAAACATGTTGTCGAATATCCAGTAACCCATGATGTCATTGGCGACGGCGAACGTCATCACCAAAATCGCCACCAGCATATCAGCAATGGCTAAGGACACGTAGAAAAAATTGGTAGTCTTTCGTAGAGTCCGTTCCGTGAAGACGGCTATGACTACTAAAAGGTTACCACCGATGGAGAGAAATATCACAAAAGAACAGACGATCCCTATCATAACCGCCTGCCACCCAGTGTACTTTGGTCCAACCATTGTGTCGTTGAGACCAAATTGAGTTATGTTCACATCCTCCGTGAATGTTATCGGGAACCCACTGGGATCAATCTCGCTGCCACTGTACTCCATGATGGACACAGCCTTCTTCGATGACGATTAAAAGCCCAATTGCTTCAAGGGAAACAGGCAGCAGCTCAATCAACGAAAGACGTGCATGTTCCCAACTGCAGTTTGCTGCACTTGGGACAGGAAATCACTGCACCACTAGCCGGGTCGCGAACTTTTTACTGAATTTGATTAATCCGTCGTCCAAGATCTGTCCTTGAATCACACCCTCATGAATCGACACATCAGGACAGTCTTGTTCTTTCGCGAATCTAGTACATGTATCATAGTATTTATTCCGCTAACCAAACATAACACAGCATCACATATACCGCAAGAAGTTATGCTGCGTCAAATTCGTCTCCGTCTCAAAGATTTATTTCCTCTACTCCTAACAGTCAGGCGTCAACACATGAATACTACCCTGCGGCCGAGCTGCACTGCTGCCACTAGTGTTATGACAGGTCTCAGCGTCGGATGACTATTGGAGAAATATCCGGAAACGGACTGATCTGTTTTTTGAACAGATTGTTATCAAACAAGTTTTGACAGGTTCAATATTCCAAAAGTCCGTTTTAAGTCACTTAATCCTGCGCGAATTTATAACACATTTATCAGAATCTACTTCTGTTCGAGAGAGAAATCACTTGTCGGAAATTGAGAGTAATATTAGATGGGTTGTCACTTTCAAATCACGTAATCCCTTTGAACGCCGTTGCCAAGTTGTTGTCTTTCGCCCACAATTTCGTTCTAAGACATGTTTGACAGCCTAAGATTTGTTCTCGCGAAACTAACTCATCCAGGATTGTGAAAAATAAATTTCAGAGTTTGGTGAAAGTAGAAGGAAATGCCACATCTAATATCTTTCAAGTGTTTGAAGTATGAAACCCTGAAGCATAATATTGAATAAGTGACCGTATCCCTACCTCATCAACTTGTTCAAATACTGTATTTTTTTCCCAATTCCCTCGACTATGAATGTTTGTTCAAAGAATCTCCTATCAGTAAAGTTGACATTCAATTTGTTTTTCTTCTGACGAAGCGCTGAATTCAACTCTGATCACGAACGATTGGAACTGGGTCGTATCACTAGCAGGTTAACCTTCAATTACGCAAACTTATCTATTCCAGCACTGTCATCCAACGACTTTGGCAGGCGAGAGTTTATTCTGTCAGCATGTTCAGATCGATAGAGTCCCTAGCGAGCGTCCTAATTTTTCTGATCACTTCCGCTAGCACTGGCGCGGAAATTGGTCTTTTGCCTTATGTATGTACACTGTAGGCTAAACTGTCCGTTCTAATTAGGGTACGACGGATCAAATTCCCTCACCTTATATCAGGTCACAATGAAAACGTCGACAGAGATTGAGAGCGTTTTGTGATGTTACCCCAGGGAACTTTGTGAGATTCAACTCTGCTGTTGTTAATCCTGGATAAAAAGATCATGAAGTTTCCAAGAACGCTTTAAGTCTCGTGAAATGATTCCAACTGACTGGAAGCTATCAATTAACTGCATGATAATCCGGCGTAGATGTTGAAGAAATCAAGGTTGAATCTGCGAAGATAGTGCCACGCATCACTTTTCGGTACCCGCTAGCTGACGTGTTTAAGTTTTGATAAAGTGCGTGCCTGAAGTGCGTTGGGGAGGTTCACTGACTCCGCCAACGTTTTCTTCCATTTAACTAGATGCTACCGAGCTGAAATTAAAAAAGACAGGTTACAATGTTGTCAATGGCTTGAAGATAAAGCGTTTTCTTTTTAAAATCGATAGCTGCTTTCTTTAAAGGGGTTCATCCGGGACGGGGATAGAAAGTCAACGAATTGCGCAAGCAAAGTTCGTTAATGGGATTCGTTTGCAACATTCGGAAGAGCCTGTCTGTGGCTGCATGCAAAGATAAGTAGGGTTTAAACCCGCATCGATAATGCGCAGAGATGTCACAGCCGTATCTGAAGAAGGAAACTTCTAACTAAGAAACTTGGCTGGCATTTAGCTGAAACTATCGTACATCAAAAAAACAACAACGCCCTCCTCGACAACAGACTCAAGATAAGACAAAACGGCTTGTGTTTTGTTTGAAGTACCCTTGAAGTGTCATCGTTCTTGGAATTCACTCTTGACTGACAACCAACTGAGACTATGTATACACCAAGATGGTGACAACGACCCCCGTCTTGACAACAGCCAAGAAGAGGTGGAAGAGGCGTGTTATTTGTTTGAAGTACCGGTACCGTAGAAGTGTTTTCTCTTAAAGAACCCCGTTGTAAATGGCCAGGGAACATAAAGTCAGTTGCTGTTGCTACATAATTACGCTAATATGTGAAAGGAACAAATCTCTGATGATGTAGCTACTGTCTTGAGAAGCTGGTAGTTTATTGAGAATTGTGATTAAAGTTCATATTGCGACGATTTAATTCCAATTTTAATATCTCTTCATTGACAGTTTTCTCCAAGGAAGGTATTAGTTATTCGGATGAGGTCTGATTAGTTACTTCTACAAGGAGACTTACCGACGCTCTTTGAATATTCATACGAAACGTAATTGCAACTTTTAATTAAAATTCTTAAAAGTTTACGAAGTAACATGATTGGAATATTTTGCTGTTTAGTTGGCCATTGCACCAACTCATCGTTCGAATAGGTATTTTAGTTAAGAAGTTTTAGAAAATGTCGAACGGTGATGGGTAATGCTCGTAGATTTCTTGATTTAGGCCACTTACAATAAGGTATGTCCTCTGAGCAAAGCCGTGGATGATGAGGCCTGTGATCTGCAGGCTACCCGTCCTTCTGCTTATCTGCAATGACAAAGAATGAAAGAACATTAGACTTCCAGATGAGATAAGAGACAGAGTATTCAGAAAAAAACCCGAACTGGGAACGAAGAAGAAAGCAGCTTCACCTACGTCCGAGCAGGCTGCATTTAGACTAGTGGAAGTTTACGCATCATGCCATTCCGCTTAAACATTAAGTTGCATGAGCGAGTGCAACTGCAGTAGGGTTGTTATAAGTTTTGCACATTAGATCCGTATTCCCTGCCGAGGGAGCCAGTTGGCTGAGGTCAATGGTCAACTGAAGAAGGACTGAGTGCTCCGACAAGGAAAATTCGAAGGGTCTCATTAGAATTCAAACAGTATGACATGGTAGCCTTGCTGAGAAATTCATGCTGTATACCCATTAAGCAATTATCGGTCGTTGACTATATGTGCATTATTTAGGTCATATAGAAAGGGTAAAGAGAGACAAATCATTGAACAATAAGAAGCATACATGACCGATGGATTAGACCAATATTTATTCATCCAATCGATCAAATGTCTTCATAGTTGGGAGGTTAAGCTAACAAGAAGAAACTTCTCCCTTGATTATCCATTACCTAATAACGCTGAAGTATTAGTGTTCTAACTACAGAAAGCCAGAAGTTTATACGCGAAATGCACGAAAACAAACGCCCACGAAAATCGAGCAGTTCACAGTAGTATTCCCTTTGCCATCAAGAGACAAGGCCAGTGTGGCGGGAACTCAGCGCTTGAGCCTGATGTACCTTGGAATACGCAATGTTGACATACTCATATCAGATGAACAACAACACATTCAAACACAAGCACCATTTACTCATGCCATCTTCTTGATATTAAAACACAATCCACTCGCAGCTTAACCGCAACAATTCCCCAAATGCCATTCTCAAATTGCTTGATACTATTATTCAAATACGTCCTAACCAACAATGACATTTAGATAAGACTATACGATGAGCGTGACAAGTTTTGAACCACCACAACTCATTGTGACAGCTTGATCATATTGATCGCCTCCGAGATGACCTGATCTGGCGATCTTTCTCCGATCGATCTCTTATCGGTTTAGTTACACCCAGATAAGCGATCTATCTGTGGGCACCATCACGGCTGCATATGTCCAATGAGCCAGAAGTTATCAATGTAACATCCAAAAGGCATTCTCTAGGTAGACTTTAAGTTCAAAGCTTGCTTTGGGTGGCGATTGCCATCTGATTATTCGACTGTCCTGTTGTCTCCCCCAGACTGATCTGTTTGCAGAATGTTGCCGGAAATATCTAATACCAATCCTGATATCGATTTTGGATTTCACATCTAATCGATATGATGAAATCTCTTGGGCTAATTAATTATCCCTTTGGTATTTACCAAAATCCTGATCAGGGCAGATAACAAAATAGAGCAAGCCTCAAAGTCATGAATCAATGTCTCTATATTCGGTGACAAGGACGCGAGCAATCATGAGTTTGGGTAGCAGGGCGTATTCGGTTACTATACTGGGATGATTGAACGCCGTGATTCGTCACGCCCATGGTCACTGAAAAGGACAGTAACTGTGTGAGACAGTCTGTCATCGGATGGGGCAAGCTGCAGCTAGGATGCATTGGTGCATAACAGATGAAACGACAAAAAAGCAACACCGATCTTGACCGAATGATACGCTGAGGTGACATTCTCTCTACTATAACAAATCTCTGAGTAGTGCAGACATTTTAAGAACTGCTCTGGCAATATCGTCCGTGGCCAGATTCATCTGTCAGATAGAAGCTGGCGTCAGTCGGACAAGTCATAACACCGGCCTGTCATTCAGAGCTGATAACGAAACGCACTTTCCCCCTGAGGGCAAGTGCGGTCGTTCTTGAAGGTCCCGTACCGAACCCGTCAGTTTGAGATTCAGAAAGCAATTGCAACAATAATATCAAGAATCCTTGCTTTCGCTCGAAATGGCACACTGGTGCAACTGTTGATTTCATTCACTCGTTTGACACAGAAACGGTGGTCAATGTGTCTACACGATATCATGAACGGAACGTCGAAGGTTTGAGGCCCGTTTACCTCTTTCAAATGCAGCCGGTGAGTATAGCCGGCAGCTAGCGGTACAGGGTACAAACTGCCTTCTCGTCAGGGGCCTTCCAGAAGGAGTTTGGAAGTAAAACGTTTGTCATATGCCAAATCTTGCTGGTCGTTTCATCAAAGGTGACACTATGCCAATAACGTGATTTTTGTTATTTTTGTAATCAGAATGAGAAAATCTGCCTGAAGCTATAACGTACCAACAAGGGCAAATTAGGACTACATTAGCTTTCAGGTTTGTCCGATCAACTCCTTTTATTGGAGTATTGATTAATTGACATTTGATTGTAAGGAATGAAATACTCGGACTGACAGCGAACACTCAACCATGAGGACTGTTTGCAAAGGGGAAGTGCCCCAGAGACCCGCAAGCACTTCTTCGTTGGAACATTAGCCGCGAGGTTTCTAGATCATATAGGTACATGTATTAGAGGCCAACATGAGACCTAAATGGTACAATATATAATCTTTAGGTTATGGGCAAAACCATTAGTTTTTGCGTGAGGTTATTAAGTCCTCGTGTTCAATTTAAGGATAAGTGTTAACCAGGTGCTTTGAGAAGGCATGGTTGAAGAAAATAATACATCGGTCAACTAGGAAGTTGAAGATCCAAGCTCTATTGAAGGAGCTGTTTTACTCATAAGACCTACGCAGCTAATGTTATCGCCGCCATACACCACGTCCTGTCAAACATCAGCTTGGCTTCCCTATTGCTTCAAAATGGAAAGGGATGAAAGCAAACGATCCGTCAAAAATAGCTGTTCTGTATACTGACTGACCAGGGGCCGAGCAAAGTTGCTCAATACCTGTTTACCTTCCTTTTTTAACCTCACTTGTGAACTGTTTTGTGCCGATTTTGGAAGCCATAACCTCTGAGAACCTGCGACCAAACACACGAATCTAAACAGTTTTTATGTTAGAATGAAAATAGGACCCCAACAAAGCAGTATTTGGCATATCGAAATCATGACTCAGTTACCGGTGTTACAGGCTTGGGTCAACAAATTACAAGAATGTACATGTATAGGATGAATAGACACTGTTAAAGTGCTCGTACTTTGTTGCTTACTTGTAAAATGCGGTTATTGCCCATTGTTGAATCAGACATGTCAGACAACGATTGACATTTTGAGAGATATATAAAATGGCAATTTTACGACCCTAGATTACGGAATGTGGTAGACGGTAAAGAAAAGGCAAAAGCCTGATGATATGTCGCCCGGATGTTTAACCAATTTGGGCCTCAGAGCCACAACAAAGGAAGTTAGGTATAAACGGAGACGGCGGGGAAAGGCAAAGGGCAAGATATATACTGTACTTTGAAGAGATTTTGTTCACAGGGACCGCAGTGCCACAACGAAAGCCATGTCGTCGTTCTTGAATTTGGTCTTGCGGAGTGCTCATTTCATGAGTTACGGGTGTGTGCACCAGATGCAATATTAAGCTCTCGGTACATGTATGTACAGCATGTTCTACCGTAGTACAGTTTTCATATTTTGTTCTTCAATTATTCATCGATACAGCAAGTGGATCTAAAATAGTATTCAAGTGCATGCATAAACTATGTTTTCCGTATGGTACGGATTGCACCAATGGTTTTGCATTCGCTGTAGAACAAGGAAGGTCAGCTTTTCAGCTTATGTTCGGCACAACGTTATGCATGTATTTGGATCATACTGCATCAGACATGGTCATGAATGATTTACCCAGCAGTCCAAATGGAGCTGTACTGTCTCATCGTACGACAAATTAGAGTACAACGTCATAATGGCGACTGAGCAACAAATCCACTACCAGCTAGGTATACTTTGTGTCCTCTCGAGATCAGGGCCTACGCGTTCCGATAACTTGACATTGTTACCATTCAATGAGGTCAACTTGGCATGATTTTAGGTAGTCAGTAGATTCGTTTTGATCGAAATAACTGACGAAAACGGCTCTGATGGACGGCAACGTCAGCAGAACTCCATAAAGGCAGTTCAGTCAGACTTGAATTTTTTTAGGTTTTCCGGACACCCGTCTGATACGACGAATGCCCTAGATAAATGATATCTACCAGGATAATATGAATTTCCTTACCTCCTTATGATCATATCAGATACTTCCCCCTTCAATCGTAATATTATGATCCAATAGTTCTGTGAACTTATCCAAACGAACCCTGAATGTCGAATAACACATTGGCTGGAGCTAGTTCGTCGTTAGCCCGAACATTGCCCAAACAGTCCTTTACACAAATAACGGTTAGCAAATCCAAATGAATTACTTTTAGGACTTAAAAGAGGACAATATAATCTCGAAAAGGAAACATAGGTTATTTGATCAAGGTTAGCCCGAATTTGAACAAACTTAAAAATTACTCGTGTTAAGTTGTGTTAAATTAAATCCACAATCGATACTCTGAAGTATGACATAAATGCCTTAGATCACTAAGTGCAATACATGGGCTACTTTGATAAAATACAAATGTCTTTGTGTTTCATGTGACCATTGAAACAACCTGTACCTGGCCCCTTCTCATTGTGAAAACCATATGTCAACAAAAACATAGATATTGACATTCGCTAAGTTATGTCAGGACCAATATTTCCCATACGTATGGATGTTATTACAGTTAAAATCTGCCACAATGCTAGCGAGTGGTTCGAGCAACTAGCCAATACCAATACACTATTGAGTTCGATTGTCATTGATTTGGAATTGCCCTTGTAATCTGTGGCTAATCGATTGGTGATAACCACTTACAAATGTACTCCAGACATAGAAAGCCTAAACTGGTGACATTTGGCTAGTTAAGCAGAATGATCCCTATGATTCTGTCGAGTAGTGATATTTGGCAGGATGAGACAGTGTATTGTTTCAGTCACAGATGCACTCTAGACATATAAAGCCTTGATTAGTTCCTCAGCAAAGTTTGAATGTTGGCAGTGGTATTTGGTGAGCGAAAGAGGTGTACCTCGAAGGCTCAACACGCAGAAAAGATCACCATGACTTCCCCTAAGGCCGAAGTTACATAGACCTCATTCGTTCATTTCCCAGGACTCATTTTCCCCTTTTGCTTTCTTTCCCCTGTGAATGCACGGCCTTGTGGCGTGCATTCACCGAGGAATGAAAGAAAAACCCGGAAAGTGACTCGTGGTAAATGAACGAATGAGGTCTATGTAACTTCGGCCTAAGGTACCATTGTTAAACATGAAGTAATTCTTTGCGTTTAAGGGAACCATGCGTGCAAGCATTATCACCGTTTGTTTAATAGATACATGTATAATTTGTCTCCAGTCATGATCCAGGAAGGTGTCCGTCACGAATCAGATTCAGGCCTGCGAGCTGCAAATATGCAGGAGTAAAAAACTGGAGAAATATTGACGTTCATTTGTCGGATATATCAATCTCTGAAGTATTACGTATTCTCCACGACCGACACGACTACGCACTAACTGGCGTCTCAATCTTATATTTAGTGTTTCATAATTTCACGTAGTCTACTTTTACTTCTAACGCCAATGAATCAGATATATTGGCCACCCAAATATGGTCTCGTCACAGCAAAGAGCGCGCCAAGATCGCTATCAAAGCGGCTTTTGTGTTCTAAATAATGTGTCTTGGCCGTATTGAGTGTATCTTCAGAGCAGCTTTCATGTCATAATGAAAATTAAGATGATGAAGAGACCGAACTCCATGCACTTTAAGGACATGAAACAAAGCATGGATTGCCCGAAACTTCTTAAGAACTTGTTGGTAACATCAGAGAAATTAGCTAACGTAACTCCTTGATGTTAGCGTTCCCTCAACGTAAGATATGCTTCTGACTGAATGGTTTTTGATGACGGTTAATTAAGAAAGTACTCTGGCATGTTACCTGTCTCGATGACGCTTAAGAGCAATGACTCGTTGACGATAGTTTGGCAGATTGCATGACAAAGTAGGCAGGGTGTGTCTAGCGGCTGTCGCAGACAAAGATTCGTGAAGATATGTTTATTTTTTATTTTCAAGACAAAATATTGTGTATTGGAGAATATCAAAAGATTGTTTATTGATCAATATCTGAGTTGGCAAATCCCTTGTCGTGCAATCTTAAATGGTATCATATGACGAGTCGCAGTACAGGGATTAAGCCTCTCTCATCAACTGGAGGGGCCAGTGACCCCTACGTTTTACCGAAAGTAGGTATCGGACTGTAAAAAAACGTTTTTAAAAGTTCAGTATAAATCGACAATAAATATAAGTGTTCGTGAAGGAACTATTTGCACTTCACCAACATGTACACTAGTTGTAGAATAGAAAACAACTATGATCGAATCAAATGCCTACCTGAGATATGTATACAACCAACTGGTCATGGCACCCAATTCACCACAAATGAAATTTGAATGAAAGTAATAATTCGTTTGTAATTCGCTTTGATAATCCATGCCATGTAATGTTTATACAAAGGAACCACTGACCTGCCGAAAGGGATATGTTTACCTTTCATCAAAGGCTGACCAGAAGGCATAAGGAAGCACGATTGTTATCTTTAAACGATATGCCATTTTTATAGAATGATAGAATTTTCGTCATGACTCATATTTTGTCAGAAATCCGTTCCAGTTCATGCATGAGTGGCATACTGTTTGAATGTTCGACTTGCTGTCTTGTGATTGGCTGGTTATCAAATAACAACTATCTCTTTTAAACCATTCAAACAAGATCACGAGCTGTTTTTTGTGCCAGAGTAATAAAAATCTATTCTGCCAAAAAGAAAAATGCTTATTTTTAGGTGCATTCAAACATGCTTTTTAAAGAATGCATTCATAGATCACGTTTTTTAGTGTATCACCGTCAAAGAAAACAATGTTTTTGAACAAAATACTCGAGTCATAAAGATAATCCAAAATCGCAGGTAAAGTTAGTTTATAGAAACTTTAAAGTTCTTGATTATCCTATCTGGGACCATTACGATGACATGTTTATATTGACACTACATCTCGTCTCCCTAGCAGCAAACATCGGAACAAGGTAAACATTTTTAGATTTGAGGAAAAAAACTCAGATAAAGCTGACTGCAAACAAAAGGAAATCCAAATATGAGAAATAAACTGCCTTTTTAGCAGAAAATACATGATATTCTCCGGAAATTAAGGATTGGAATTTATCAATCAATCATAACATTTTGCTGTCAGTGTAATTCTTTACGGATAGGGCTCAGTGGAGATGGGTGATTCCGGGATATTGGTTAAGGCGGGGTACACTCAATATCGTAGCAAGCAAATGCCAAAGTCATTTTGAATAGGATCACAAGAAATTATTGTTTACCAAAGATTAAAAAGTGTCAAATGCGGCAAATTACAGGTTTGCCTGTTGAAACCGTAAACTCTATAACGTTGGAACATGAACGTTCGCTACATGCGTGGTAGGTCCAAGTCACACTACTGCACAAAAAACTATAACCCTCCCTTTAAATTTTTCCGACTTTATTGAGACGCAACCCATTTTACGTGTGTACTATGTAACCTCTCTTGCCCTTTCAGTGCAACAGTTAACAGTGGGTCAGTCTTCGTTTCGTGCTATTCATTCACATTTGCTTCCCCTCAGCTCGAGATTTCTGATATATAGCCCAACCACGACCGTAAAGCGCCAAATATTTCTAGATAATCATTATGTATCATAACTTTAAGAGACTCGAGAGACCTACGAGCCTAACCGCCACACCATAAATCTTGTCCCTTACAAATTGATAACGACATCATCGCTGGTCCATAAAGACAGCTATGTCTGATTACATAATCCATACTTGTATTTTGGTCCGTCAGACACATGTCAACGGCGACACTGAATTGAGTTATAATCATGTCAATTCGTATTATGTGATTATCAATGTCTGTCCCTTAGAATTTCCTTACAGTTTCAGCCAGGGCAAATTAGGAAATGGTCCGAAACCTTGTTTTATCTTTACCAACAATAATGTAGTTTTGCACTCACCAAAGTATCGCAGACTGTTGCAAGCATCTATTTCTACAGATAAAGTGCTACCTTTAACAGCATTACCTTCGCTACTACACGGATTGTGACGTGCATGTTCCTGCTTCTGCGTAACAAATCTGTCCAACAGACATGTGCCTTCTCTTTATAACTTTGGTACCATATACTTAAACATCCAGTAAAAAAAATCCGAAAGTGGTAAAAGCAATCCGCAGTTAAATCAGATAATCCAGTCTCGGATCATATCGAAATAATATTCGTAAAAATCCTTTTTGTCATGAATGCAGCGTAAAAGCAGGAAATATAGCAAATGAAATAATGCCGAGATAAATGTGATAAGTCCTGCACTGCATCCCACTAAGCAATACCAATCGGTAATATTCGTGCAAATCGAGTATGACATCTCATTTACAGGTAACCAACGTAGTAATTCGAAGACAAAAAGGTAGTGATTCGTGCAGTGGGAAAGTGTTTACATTGAATGAGGACAATATTGTCCGTGGCCAAAAGTCAATTCATTTCATTAATTGGTGGAGCTCGCTCATCATTTACTCAACTAAGAGTGATTGAATCCAGAATCCCTCGACACTGCTGCACGAATATTACAGATACTTAGGCTATTGGTAGGAGAGCTCACCAATTGGTACGTCATCGTAACAGTTAATGGTAGTTCTTACTAGATGTCACTATAAATAGATTGGTTTGTCTATATGTTTGAACGTCACCGAAAAAAGGTCTCGTACGTCAAATGCATGGTATGTACATGTACATAAACATGTACATCCATTTCTTCGGTGAATTTTCTTTCAAAATCTGAAACCTTGGCAGTCTGAATTGAATGGACTTTCAAATACTGCTCAGCGAGTAATCTCGTATCACACCATGTGACATTTGAATTTTAATACAGTATCTGGTAATGGCATAGTAAATCTTACTTTACTTATAGGTGCGGGAACAGTGTAATGACACAAGATTGCCGTTTTTATTAGATTCGCGAGAACGAATGTAGTGATTCTGTCTACCTGATGGAAATTGAAATAGAAATATGTCTGAAACTTCCGCACGGCTTGTTTATCAAATGTCTGAGGAACATTTAATGGACTATTTCACCAAGAGGACTCTGCAGGAATACGATGAAATCTCATATAAAAGGCAATGCAATCATTTAAAACAATTCTTGTCTTACACAAAAAGTCTCTGATATTGAAAATGACGAGTGTCATCTCTATTTGATCCACACTTTTCGTTCACTACAAGGTTGTCATGGTACTATACTGGTTGAAAGTTTTGTCACCGTACCAGTGGCGGTGAAGAGTGCTAATCAAATTTCGTAGTCGGTGCGGGTCAGAACTGTATTGGATCGACTCTCAAAGCAACTATGAGAAAGTCCCTGTGAGGGAAGAAAATGAAAATTACGCACTAACTAAACTATCTGCCTCATCCATAGGGCTTTGGAACCGTGAGAGAGTAGCCTAACAAAGAAGCGATATCCCTGTACAACGCACTCTCCTTGAAGCCAACGTGTTCACCGCACTCATCCTCTAAAAGCAAATTAACAGCAATGACAGTGTCTAACGCGGTAAAGAAGCGAGACAATAGGTGTAATTAGAGAAATGTACATGACAGCCAGCTCAAACGCAATTTGAGTGATTGGTTCTTAGTGTGGTTTAGACAGACATTATTGCTGCTTTTCAAAGAGTGAGAGTCAGCTGAGTACGTTGCTTCCTTGGGGATTAGTGCCACAGTTGGTACGTAGAATGTCATTAAATAGATCGGCGGCAAGATCGAGAGCTTAGACTTCACAATCGTATGGGATGGTGGAAGTAATTTCTATCGGCGCGTAGTAGGTGTTAAGAGACTGTGTGTCAGTTTGACCTTCACCGTGATCTCAAGGTTGTGAAGTACAGATTTAAAATCCTAAGCCTGCGGATGAAATGCATGGAATATACATTGTGCATTGCTGTACGATGTTGATAGAGATTCAGGCCCACGTATATCCAAGTATATCTACGCATATCGCAATGTATATCCAAGAAAACCAGTAATCTGATATATATGAAAATCCATTATCGGTGATTACAACTTTTCTATGTTTGCAAAAGTATTGGAAAATGGCTTAATGTGTACGTGAGCCATCTTAACGCATGCAAAAGTCAGTTGGAAGTAGAGGTTACGTACGGCTTTGTGGCGAGATATAGGACACCTAGAAACAGTACACAATGTAGCAATCACGAGGTTTTTTGACGGACAACACTCACCCATTGGTTTTCCAGGCATCTTGAAGTGTAGCGTGCAAAACGGCAATGTCAATTCAAACTCGGCCAACTCATCAATGAACAAACCGATCTCTTAACGACAACAGTATATGTAACTCCGACGACTTGTCTCGAGTCACAGACAGATTTAGACCTTATCCCGACTTCACACGCAATCCACAGATCAATCATGCAATAAAAACACGGTCTCTGCCACATCCCTCATGTCCACTGTCACATCATTAATATCGACTATCTAAGGAGATTACCCTTCATTGGCATTGCGTGTGAGAAGAGGAGACGTAATTTTCTTAAATATCTGCAGCAACAAGCAGAATTATTTCACTTCTTACTGATTCACTCGAATCAAGGCAAAGCTTCTTACTACATTCTGAACTCTGTTGACGAAGTGACGGCCTCATCTCTCTTCTGTGCGACCAATCTCACGCATCGACGATACACTCCCGTCATCACAGGCTCAGCAGAGGGAGAGGCAATTATGATCTCTCTCTCGCCATTACGATTCCCATCGGGGTGATTTCTGATATCGGCTCTCGACAGACCGAGGTGAAGCACTGCAGCTGCAATCGCTGATCACACCGATCAAGTCAATTGTTTCTCGATGTTGTTCTGCCCCGATAAGGCCAGTTCTTGTGGCGTAATTTTTTTGGCAACAGTAGCGTACATCGATATAGGGGATTGGTCAATGCAAGTGCCATAAGAATATTGATACACTTCCTGCTTATAAGGCTAGTCTAAAGAATATTTCCTGGTCTTTCGCAATGGTACAGTACCAAGAATACACGACGGTATGACGGTCCTGTAATTGTTTTAATCATGTTTTAAATGTCTTTCCTATTATTACTGTATGAATGTACTTTTGTAAAGCGCTACTGGCAATTAATTTTTAAGTGGCGCTATAAAAATAATAAATTATTATTATTATTATTATTATAGTTTGACGAGCCATTCCTTCTCAAAAAGGCGTTTATAAGACAATTCTGTCGTTTCAAAGATATGGTCCCATTTGTTCAAAAAAGGTTAGTCACCGACTTGATGCTATTTCTAAGTAGACGTCAAGTCCACTGGATCCAACTGAATAGGGAGGTTGAGAACAGGGACTCAAAGATCCTTATACGTATACGGATAAAACCATGTAGAAAGAGGACGAATGTTGTGTATATTTTTATCCGTATACGTACGGGGATCCATGATAAGTGACTGATCTCAACCTCCCTAATGAGATAAGGTCTGGTAGTGACCTTAACTCGTTTTTAACAACTCGGCTCAAGAGTCAGATAACTGGACCGTTACATTTAAAAGGTTTATCGGCCGGATGGACGCAGCATGAACGGAAACCTCACATAGCGCTCACATAATTTCATTTTTAACACCAACCGCTTGCTAATGAAGACAAATTGCAAGAGTGCAACTGAAGTGGGAGGAATCAGGCTTGATGCTACATTAAAACTCCCACTGGGACAGTTAGACATCAGCCTATCACGGCCGCGGGAAACTGTGTTGCACTTTCTCCATGTTCATATGATTACTGCAAAGCTGTCAAATTAGGTAGTCGCCAAAGTCACTTTCAGCAATATCTGGCAATGTTAGAGACGAAAAGAGACCATGCAGGACAATCACGAATTGGTTGTCCTGAAGTGATTTCCCTGATCGGTATACGAAATACAATAGTGTACGTTCAAGCGTAAGTTTGACAAACTAAACGGATCATGGTGATCAGCCCGATTACTCAATGTACAGTAGGATGATGTATAGCTCCCGGCGCAAGGGCGTTTATCAATACAAAAAAGCATAATTGACTTTGAATCATAATCCCTTTAGCCATCGATCAGTAACTCACAATAAAGTACAACAAGCTGTCAAATCGACTTATTCTTTACCAGTCATGCTTCGGTTGAACAATGACAAATGACAATAGAATACGCCGCTCAATAGAATACGCCTTACTTTGTTCGCTTTGACACAATTTCACACCCGTTTGTTTCAATTCTGGGTGAAGCAGGATTCATTGATATCCCTTGATGCCCCATTTAGCTCTCCCAGTGGAGCAATCAAACCAACAATGGTTATGCGTACACCGGGAGGCGCCTGTCCCCGCGATAACCAAGTACGACCACCGATGGGACATTCTTGACCATCTCAAGCCAGCAGAGCTCTGGTGAGAATGGTACACGTTTTGAATACACAAGACACCTGGCTTAATGGTTGAGGCAGGCACAGCCTTCAGGAAAATGAACCGAACACACTATCCTCATTTGTTTCTCTCAAAACCTCGTAAAGACAATGAACTTGACATATCCTTGACAAGGGCCTATTAGGAGACTTCCTGTAGTCTGCCCCTATCCAATGACAATGACCCAACTGGAAGTTGCTAAATCAGAAGATTGTCCTTCCACGATGCCCATCTATGCTGCTGGCGATCGGAAAGCATTGGGAGCAGCCAAGGGTAAATTTAGCACGGCTTGGACAATCAACAGCCGCGAAACTGTAGACCCGGTCTAGAGTTAAGAGCTCAGCTGTTAGCAACTTCGCCACGCGCACATCCGCCAGGAAATAGAGATGTGGTCGATGATGTTCCGCGTATATCACCGGTAATTATCATTACCAGCACCCTGGGAACACTTCTCTAAATGAATGAGGCCATTTAGCCCATTGTGTTCGGGAAGCCACCGGCTAATAATGAACTCGAGCTACTTCTCATGAGCAGATACTCCGTGGTGTTGACGATGAGTCTTGATCACGAAAGGCAATCTATATTGGCTTATTTTCATGTTGTAATTCGTGAGGGGTTTTTCGCACCTTTTCCTTCATCTGACACTTTGACATTTGGTACAAGTATAAATCGCCAATAGTCTGAGAACTTTTGGTAACACCGACATCCAGCTGAAACGTCCGGGTAACGGTCGCCAAATCCATTCAATACACTTTCAGTATGTAGAAAGCAAATGAATCGTGGTTACTTCGAACCCGAGATCAGCGGTTGCTGCTTTCCGCCTACTGACAGTGGCCGTCAAAGCATGGCCGTCAAAGTGCCCCACTGCTTGCTCATATTAAACGTATTGGTAGTGCATGCCCTTGATGACAGGAAACAAGACATCGACCACTGATGAACCTTCATCCCCTCCACCAACAATGCATGCAACAGTGCTTCCCGTTGTTAGCAAACCATCGAGATATTACCCCAACGTGGCCGATATTTCAATAGAGCGTGATGCTGTGCCTCATACAATCGCTATTGGATGAGATTAAGCAATGATTACAGGGCACTCTGGTCACACCAAGATCTCTTCGCTCCATCGATAGCGGGCGCACTGTTTTATGATTGAGACCAAGAACGGAATAGTATATATGATCGCTCTTTATCTGCCCTGACAAAGACAAGCAATACCAAGGAATTCAATGAAACCACTGAAAGAGCATAACGTGATATCTCTCATCACAATGATACACTCAATGAAGAGATGGCCGTCTCTCGTGACCGCTAGCTGCGCTCTCCATGACCGTGGTAACACACCCTCGTACAATCACTCCCTCGTGTCCAATATCTAATGGGTGCAATAACAGTTTTGTCATGTTCGTGCGTTTGTAAGCATGAGCTGAGATATGGACCGTGATACAGCAAGTTGACTACTGTGGCCGTCAACGCATGGAGGTAAATCGTATCATTTTTACAGCAAGACCTAATCAGCCAGGCTCAAGTGGAGTGCAGTTACTTAAGTGCTACTCGAAGTCCGGGCATGACGGTGGCAGTTTGACATACAGGAAAACCGCCTATCGACTGCACCAACTGTCCGTGACGAACCTCCTTCTTTACACATCAATTTTCTCCGAAATGCGCGAAACACTACCATCGTTGTTTTTTTTCCGACTTTTTCAATGTAGCACGTAATCCTGGTAAATTGGATTAGGTCAATTAGGCCGATCCTGATTAGGTTACACAGTGATAGTTAGGTTAGTGTCAAATGGCTTGAGGCAGGAAAAAATTGAAGTACGTGGGCAGCTAATATAAGGCACTAAAATCGCTTTATATTTGAGAGGAACCAACATTAAAAAGGGTTAGGTGGAGACACTATAAGTCATAACACTTATGGCTTATCGTATGAACCAAGATCCCATCTATGATGACGACGACGACGATGACGATGATGTGCAACTTTTTACGAAGAAGCTGTACTCATGTTGAATCAGTGTGAATGATAGACAGCGAGATCCACGTCTTTAATCAAAATATTATCGAGGACGTTGATAAATTACTTGCCCTGATCACGTTGTCTAAAGGAATGGCAACAAATGAAACATATTAATCATCGTCCTCAATTAGCGTTCTTGTGTCATGGAACTGTCCCGATGATCGAAGTTATGTTATATTCATACAGCAATACCAATTGATCATCTTGATAAGCAAAGTCTTCAAAAGCACGGAAACGAGCGGCCTGATATGTTGAAAGCCGTTGTGATTAGCCTTAGATGAAGGAAGAAATCATGCAAACAGAACTTACCAACAATGCCAACATGTTTGCATGGTGTGGTTCCGTGTTATGTTTATTCGAACAATCAGTGGTGGTTAAATGTTTCACATCAATAAAATCTTCAACAGATAAACTACTGGCTTAAGAAAACCGGAATGTACATTGGGTACATACCACGTTTCTTTGCCAGACGAAAATGAAAAGGCGTGATCGGAAAGTTGAAAATGTCTTTTTGAGGCGGATGTACAGCGTGTTCATGATGTATACTTAAAGTCTTAGACATGTTGATTTATAGTGGAGTTTACTATCGACGTGTAATGAATACGACTTACAACACGGAATTCCCCGTTTTAATTGAAATAATCCCATCATCAACTCCCACGAAGCATCGATAAAAAATGCGATATTGCAGCCTTTTGACTTATCAATCACTTTAATGAGACAATTAGCATGTCTGTCGGCGGAAGTTTGCCATTGATGTCGTCGATTATATCGGAATCTATGTGTCCTGTTGATGTATATAAGTATCATAATACTATATCAAATGACACATTTTTTTCTATTTTGTATTAGGCCATTAGGGTATTGGCATACGCTGTCAAAGATGAAAAGCCATACATAGAGTGTTCGGTCTAGACAATAACGGGATTGATACAGCAGGCTGCGTATACTACGTTAACCTGATCCCATTAATCGTCTACGGACATACGGATGTTCCATAGATAGGTTAAGCTTGCATTCACAGTGGCGAAAATATTCTGGGCCCTAAACATCCAATGGCCGATGGACAAAAACCTGTTCGTATACTACTGTCAGCGAGTAAATATGTCTTAGCACTATCAGACACATGCTTGCAATATTGTATACTCTTTGTCACTAACGTCAAAGAGTAACAACAAAAATATCTTTAGGTGTAACTTCATGACGCCAATATCGTGCTTGTCACTTGAAGAATATCAGTTGGCATGTACACGGCATGGAGGGTGCATGCAGGCGACTGTAAGGATGCCATCAGCTTTCTTCTAGCCTCGTAGAATCGGCGTAGAGAGAAATGTCTATCGTTGGAACTGCCTGAAACGCTCGGGAGGAAAAGTGACGGGAACATAGGCCCCTTATTGGTTATCTATGGCCGCGACACAGCAACATGTAATCTGTTTTCGAACAGTTCTATGTCCTCCCAGATAAAGTCTTCCGAATCGACGTGGCAACTCATCATGACTTTTTTCTCTCGACGTCTAATTAAGACCACCGAGACGGTTTACATCCTTCCCTAATTCTAGTTACAGCTACGGATCTACGTGATGAACATTCTTAACGTGATACGAAGCGATACATCATTAACACAGTTCCACAGAGCCGGCCAGACTAAGTCAAATCAAATGGCTATCTTAACTTTAAACATTCCAGAGCACAATGTTTCAGGCATCACTGGTGATCTGATGACTTCCAGCATTATTCAGTTGAAATATCGTTTAGAAAAGAGAGACATTATTACCGAATATATGCACAGGTAAATTAACAAGTCTAAAATGGCTCTGTTGCCTGATTCGTGGCTAAGATATTCGATGAGGGTAGCGTTCTGGAATATCAAAATAATTCCATTCAGTGAATAGCTTACCTTAGCTTAATTTCTTCCAAGATTGCGTTATTCCCCGGATCGTACACTAATATCTAGTACAGTCAGCTATGGGTAAATCCGTTGAATAGGAGATGATTCTTGTAGCCAACTGTAGCATCAGGGTTATATAGGCAGACTCATCAGTGCAATGGTAAGGCCTGCCTACTTAATTACTCGATCATCTGATGATGATCATTCGAGGTCGACCATTTTCCCCACTGGGTCATTCACCAATTAATCCTTTGCCACAACCATAATGTACTACATTTCATACAATAATGTAACTTTAGAAATATAATTTGGGCGGAAATTAATATCAATAGCCACCTCTCAGAAAATAGATCACAGGACCGCTAAATTCCTTGTCTGAATAATATGGTTGTCTCACTCGTCATATTTTGTCGATTTGGAGTCACAAGCAAAGGATCTACGTACATCCGATTTCGTCCATAAAATACAGGGAAATGTATTATTAAACATAATGAATATGATATATTGCTTTATATTGCATTACAACCACTATTCTATGCCATTGGTATGCTAGGGCAGCCAGTTTTAGGAAGCCAAACCAATTGCCTCATTTGTATTCGGTGTTGAAACACTGTCGGCCAAGAAATGAAATGAGTGAGACGATGTTTCAATCACACTTCGTTAATGTTACCGAGAAGTATATGAATTAATATGACTGAACTAGTTGCGGATACCACTGATATTGTTCGCATGGGCATCATTTGCTAACTAGCGTGACTTACATATTGTTCGCATGGGCATCATTTGCTAACTGGCATGACTTACAAATTGTGATAGGTGGGTAAGACGTACACTCATATCGCGGAGATATTTCAAGTTTTGTGATGCTTACTATTCGTAACTAGGTTTGTGTACAACGTAAAACCTTGACAAGTGTTGGATTGACTGACCACAGCTTGATGGCCAAAATGATTATAGTAGTATATAGTAGTATTGGCCTTTTAATCAATAACCTGATGCATCTCTTGGGCGAAGAGTAATGGCAATTATGTTGACCTGCCATGATATGACATTGATAATATCTGCCAGTTAGCCAGCTGGGATACACTGTAATGAAATTAACACCATAGTATCAGGATGAATATCATATGGTCAATCTGATGTAGAAATCAATACATGTAGCTTTTAAATACCGTATCGAAAATGGATGCCTTAGCCTTTAATAGCCTCACGAATCTCGCGGGTCAGAGGTAATGGGAATTATGGTGACTCCTGCCAACATCGCGATTGCGCGATTATAGAGTCCGCTAAATATGACCGTGATAATGTCTGTTACCACTACCTAGTTATGAATGAACACTTAATGAGGATGAAAATTTTGTATGGTAGTTCCGATGTAGAAATCAATCTCTCTTAACTAGAGTGTAAGAAGTGACAGCCATCGAAAGGAAATTAAATTGGAACCCCGGTCGTCGACCACCCCCGTAACGCGACTACCCCACTATGACTACCAATATTCGACGGTCCTGAATGGTTTCCTCTATAATTTTGCCTTTGAAATTTTTTTTAGAATTTTGAACCTGATGAAACCAACCGTTCTCACACAAAAATTTCAACAGAAATGCTCAAATGCTTCAAGTAACCTCCACATCCTTAACGAGACCTTGCAAGGGTAGTTCAGGCTCACAACTCAGACAAATCAGGTGATTAGGCCAGCCTAGTTTGAAATATACACCTGTTACCTCCCTCTCTACTCACAGTTCACAGCCGTGTATCCATAGCACTCCATACTCATACAGACAGACATCAGTCCGATCACACAATTCGCAATTGTTTTTATCATTAAAGCGCCAACTGAGCCTTTGAACTCTATAGCCAAAGGGAAATAATTAACTAAGTGCCTCCGAAGCCATTTGGTTCAACTTTTTGTCATTTGTATCGGTTTCGTACGATAGCGCTATCGGAAGGAAAATATCACACCCCGATAAACACGTTAGCAAAGAAGATATCATTCTTACCAACAAGAAGACAAAAATACCTCTAGGCTTTTTTTAAGTTCCATGTAATATCACGGATCCTACCTCGCGAACGTGGTTGGTGAAGCCAAGCGTTACGAGTAATGACCCATCATCGAGGTATTAGCTCAGGGTTATCAGAAATACGGAGTGAATCCAAGCATTCTCGCATTTAGATTATGGTTTCTCCAGCTGCCAAGAAGCTACCTAGGTTTCTTCGCATCATTCCGCAGGGTTTTTTTGGAGTGGGAAGACCACGTCTTCAGAACAACCCTTGGAATGATGTTGGTAACACCAGCGCCATGTCTACAGCAGTCCAACACGCACGCCACAGAGGTAATAGAACTCTGTATGATACTACACCAACGTTTCTTATAACATTGGCCAGATCGAAGACAGAATGATTGGAATCTAATTTTATCGCATAGGCTGCTTACTCTCAGATGACTGGTTGGAAACAGTTTGATATTCTCTTCAAGCTGAGCCCTCCAATCAACACATCGCCAGCCGTATCTGTCTCATTTCCACACCATGACCACGACAAACCCCGCAAATTCGAAACGACGTCTAGTATTCTTATTATCACATACAGATATCGTGCACCGTCATGTCGGAACCGATCAGATTAAAGGCGGACTATTGGATTAGACCATAATTAGTCGGCTATCAGGATATTAAACATTTGCTTAGTAAGAAAAGAGAGGCGAATTCGGAAATAAAGGGAAGGTAATTTCACCCGTAATGTCATATTTTCCGATATTACGGCCGACCCTTGCTCTAGTCTTTTTTCTTTCGGTACCGGTACATATTTCTGTAGGCGATTCTTTGTCCTCATATTAGCTGAGGTATCTGCCTTTGTTGTGTGTCAGAGATGCAGCTTGAGAATCGTGTCCGGAAGAATTTCAGTACATGTATATAACTATATGTATTGGTTACATCCCTAAAGACTCCCTTATTTTTTCTTCCAGCAAAACATTTATACATTGTTCTACCAAATGAGAAAGAAGTATTCATTCTTCATTTTAAGATAAGAATATATCGACATATGATCTTTTCCACCGAAGAATGTTTCCTGGTTGTTCTTTTGTCCACAATATGGCTCCCTGTGAAATCAGATACCTCGTTTTAAAGATTATAACGTCCAGCTATGGAACGAATGTGATAGAACTTTATCAATTCAACAACTTGATTACATAAAGAGAACTTTGGTAAAGAGAATGCTTTATCAATTCTTGATAATACCCACCATTGTGCTGCATTTATAGATATATCGTCTTCACCACGGAGCCCCTGTAAGAAAGTGAGACCGTGAATAGCCTGCAGGTCCACTTTTTTGTTGTCACGATACATGAGTTGGTAAACATCCCTTAGATATGAAGATTAGCTTTTCCCAGGGGTGTGATGGCAAGGTTCACGTCAAAGGGACACAAACGGAAAATACTCTTAGTACACGCTCAGTGAAGACTTTTTTGCAGGGTAAGATGGGAAGGCTCATGTCAAAGGGACACAAATAGAAAATACTCGTACTCTCAGTGAAGAATTTTTGAAAGCCATTATGTTTTCCGCGAGATAATGGAAACATGATGTTTTTGTTAGGCTAAATGGTGGATAGTAGCCGTACTATGAGGTCATGCAAATGAAAATGGTGGCTATAAACCGGGCAGATATGTAAAGCATTTACATATTCCATCGTTTGAGTAAACAAACCTAATGCCGCCCTTTCAACACTAACTCTGAAACGATTTCTCTGAGGTGAAATAAACAAGCGCTAGATGATGCCTGCCTGTTCAATGCCAAACCAGCAAATGGTAAAATTCGTAAAAAAAATTAATGTTTTTCAGGTAGGCAACCTGTAGAGGTTTTACAGTGAAATGAAATTAGGCCCAGGTCTTTCAGAACCTCAAATCTATAAAGAAAGATTTCAACGAGATTTATACTAGTATTTGTGGTGGCCGGAAAACCTTATAAATGTGTTTCAAAAACATTTTTTCAACGGGCGAAAAGTCATAAACCATTCCTGAAATTTTTAACAGACGTAACGTATATATTTTCAAGACAACATATGACAGACAACAATAAAAGAACTCAGCCCTAACAGGTCGATTATCAGTTTTTAGATCGAATAGGCCGTGTTGTTATTCACGTTCGCGTCAAATGTTTAGAATAAAAAAAATCGATTTCTAAGAATATCAACAATCGCTATCAATAGTTTATATCTTGAGAAGTATGTTCATGTTTAGTCAACAAGTATAAAAATAAAACCGAATAGGCCTACCTGTAAATTGGAAATTTGGAAATGTCAGGTCCATGCTCTGTTTTCTTTGGGTGCCAGATGTGGTCCCTTCAAACTATTTTTAAGATGATAAGTGCAACGACTGTCAGAGGGGAGAGGCGCTTGGACCTAAAATCGACTAAAATAGAAGTGAAAACACTTACCCTATACACGAGTACCAGCTACATTAGATCCTGTTGAAATGCTGGTCATTCTTGACCTAAAAAAGACAAAGTTATAGGATGAATTTGCACTCACATATCAATGTCCCATCCGAAATGAAAACAGTGATTACCTGTGAACTTTGTTTTTAGAAAAGGGACCTTTTGTATCTGAAGTAGCACTCGGATAATGTCATATCCCGATTAAAAACATCCTCGATACCTTTTCACTGAACAAAAGCTAAAAACTCTGAAGTAGCATAGGTTCTTAGATGTAAACAAGTCATAATTAGTTTCACACTGCAATGTGCAGTGGCCAGAAAATCTCACACAGGCCTTACTCTTGACTCCGCCTCGTGTATATCCAAGTTTACCTAACTGAGTGAAAAGTGCGAAAACAATCCGAATTTGTCATTCAAAACCTTGTTTTTCATGAATGTAATCCCACGGTATCACATCGAACGCAAAGCCTATACCATTAGGCCTGTTCTGCCTTCCCGCCTGAAAACTGCCAGTGTTATTCATTTACTTTTATACCAATTCGATGTATCAAATCGCTTGACTTTCATTAATGGTATACATAGTCCGTTGAGTAAACACCTGTATACCTGAACCTCGTAATACGGTAAATAAACAGGTCTTCGGTTTACAACTTTGCAATAATACTTTGCGCCGTGTTGGTGAAAATAAACGCATGAAATGATATGCCGTACAGGTTCGATCAACTCTTTTTCATCATGCCAGTCTCGAATATTCTAAAAAGCAAAATATAGTGTCGCGACTAGGCTAATCTCACAAGTCAAACTGTTCTGGTAATACATTTGTGTAAGTCAAAGAAGTCTTCATAAACGACTGCAAAATAAGAATACTATCATTGATTAAGGAAACGTCGAGTGCACTTGTATCAGGGATCATCCCCGAAATAGCCTGCTTCTGACGAACGTACCAAAGAAGACCAGGCGAACCAATATCTATAAACTCGTAAGGTCGTTCAATATGTTTCTTCGGGCGGACGTAGCCCCTCCGATCCATTCTTATTGCAGATTTAATCGAATTTTCCGTCAATTATATCTCCGCAAACCAGACAAATCTTCCAGCTGGAGAAGCAAACGTTTTGACCTGTACAACATTGGTTGAACTTCAATGGGACCGGATAACCACTGAGTAATCGAAACGATTCGTTCTGTGAAAGATGGAGAGGGATCGATGGCCAAGATATCGGCAGACCGGCTACGGTCTACGCTGTTGGTCAGTCATGCAAAGACTCGGATCAGCGGACTGTCGAACCATCTGAAATCCGTTTCTATTGGGAATAGGGAAGCTTCTTCTTCAGAAGACCGATGTATTCTGCCACATTATTCGTCAATTCTCTAATGTACTGAGATTTTCTACGCCTTCCATTATATACAATAGTACTATCAACCAAACCAAGACACATCGATTTGACTGGTTAACAAACCAATTTCCTCAATATGACAGGCAAACAGTTTCCGTCATCCTTTTGAGACATCAACTTGACAGGTAATAAACGACAAGTGGAGATCATAACAGAAAGTAACATCTTAGAATTTAGAGTCGATTTCTTCACGTCGAATGAAGTGTCGCCAAGTAGCCAAGTTATGGTGGCATATCGTAGCAGCCAAACTATTCCCACGTAATATGGATCAAATGTGCTATGAGGAATGTAGACCACAGAAACTCCCGCAAGTAAGTGCACTTATGCATAGCGAACATTGGAAAGCAGTTAATAGCTAAATTCTTAGACGAACAAGTCCACCAGAAAGGCTGCGGTGGCCGTCTCAGCAAAACTACGTCCGGCCCAAACGACGAAACTGCTACTTCGGAATTAGATTTACGGTTATTATCGACCCATATCGAATATTCAGAGAAGATTCTTATAAGATCCTCAGTTAAGAACTCATTCAGCTTCGTGATGTAGAAGGCACGTTCCGTCTGAAAAATGTCGTGCTCACCAAGCAGTTAAGAGTTCACGTCGCACAAGCTGTTTTCTTTCAGAGCAATTATGAACTCAGCGTTTTAAAATTGAATTTGTCGCTTCAGATTAATTGGTGAGGAGCCTGAGAAGTTGTAGATCCAGACTTGTACTCCTAGCGGCACTCGAGAATGCTGAATAGAGACAAGGTAACCAGAAAAATGCTCAGATTATCGGAAAATGTTGAGTTCGTGCGATACGCTGACGAGCGCTGCCTGGAGAACCAGAAGGAAGGAAAAATTACAATATGATTTGGTGCAGCATGTGCATTACACAAGCCATTGCACGCAAAAAGGAGCAATGATTTAACTTTATGCTGATCGATGCAGTCAAACTAGCCTGCTAACAGAAACTATGAAAAACGTCGGTGCTGCATCTCGGAAGTCGTTGCCTCAGTGAAGAAACAAGGATGGTAGTGACAACTTCGATAACAAATGTTTTCCTGAATGTGTCCCTGCATGCTGTCAGATTGGATACCGCGTATTGTAAGAGTGACACTAAAAACAAAACCGAAAGAATGCCAAACACGACATGATTCCAAAATATATGCACCAACGATGGCTGAAACATGCTGAAATGCAAAATAAGAGTATGTAAAGAGATGAGAAGACGTGTCCGAGGTGTAGTGATCTAAGTTTAAGAAACCATTACTTGCAGAAAGAAGGGGTGGAGTGAGCTCCTTTGCACTTGGTTACGCGAATCATATCAATACAACTAACGAGTTAGTAGAAAACATGATGGAGTGTTGTGATTATCATGTTGTACTAGTACTCCCTGTGGCTGCTTTGAATGATTCGATAGAAGCTGCGAGGCCTACAAGTTTTAAAGAATGATGTACAACTCGCAAGACTGGTGGAAGAACACAAAAAAATCGAAGTAGGTGGGCGCATTAGCTAGTGACGACTATTGAACATGAACTTGAAACAAAGCCAAAGGCACTTTGCCGAAAAGTAAAAATATAACTGGAAGAACCTGAACGCATCGTCCATCGGCGAACAATGCACTTTTGCATGAATTGTCACCGGGATAGCTAACGAAAAGGAAATCGAAAATACCAAGCACCAAGCATGCAAACAGAAAAGAACACATCAATTGCTGTAATGGCTACACAAGAGGGTAATTGAAGGCGTTGGCGAAGTCCTTTATTTGAGATGAGTGCGAGATGTTGGCCCACAAGTAGAACTAAGGAAAGGAAACTGGTGTTTCGGAGTCAACTTGAAAAGGAGACTACCCTCTTGAGACACCAGATGCTACGTTGGTACCTTCAAAGCAATGCTAATCAGACAGATTTTCTTTTCAAAGTACAAAAGAGTCGAAGTATTATGTACTTAGCGAGGATATCACGAGTCAAACCCTCAAGAGTTATCGCGTAATGACTCCTGCCTTAGATATTGTTCACGGCGGCACAATCCATGGCGAGACTACCTGTACTTTTTCCGACTAATTCAAAACAACCGTCGAATCAAGTAGTTAGTCGTTGAGACATGATCGTCATGCCCAGACTGAGCCGGATTTAATGGTTTTCGTGACTCTTCCAAGACGATGATCATTGCTATAGACCCGCGAGACCCGTCGTGCGATGTATTTTGCTCCGAAGAATTCGTTAAACTAGAAGATCTGTACTGGAGGGGTGTAATTAATCCTGACTGGTTCATTGCCTCTATATTTGAACTCAATTTGTATCTGCTGACTATCAATTACGCGCTGTAAGATATATCCTACAGGTACGAACGAAACGTATGCTATTTTGATTTTTTTTTAAAGTTACTTGCTATCGCACAGCCATTTTAGGAATAGACATACTCAGTTGTTAGATTTCGATGTTGGGCGTTGGCTTCTTAAAGTAACGTCAAGCAAATTATTTTCAGTCCATGTATTAAAACAAAAAAACGAAGTTAAACAATTCGCCTTTGTCTATTTGTCTTGGCAAACAAACTTGCAAAACGAAATTGAATCCAACTCGATTGACATGATTAAGATCTTTATCGAAATTGCAAGGAATCATTTTGATCAATCATAATATCTCATATCAATAAAATTTCTTTCAAACAAAAACGAAATTAGGTCTATTACATTAGTCTATTTGTCTTCGGCAGATGTCAGAACGAAAGACAAAGAATTACTCAATAACGTCCCTCAGCAACAAATGATGTAAAAGCTGAAATAAGAGGGCTGCCAATGCATCATTTAACCAAATTAACTCGTTTCCTGGCGCTGTCATTCTAACAAGATCTTGACAACGATACGAGAGCAATGTTATTAGAAATTAGCTCGGCCTTGAGACGGATGCGATCTCCGTTTGACACAACTGATCTATCTGTACACATTGGCAGAGCGCTATATCGATCCAGTAGCGATATTTTTTAGGTTTCTGTATTTGAATATGACTTTTAAACAAATTAATTGTCACGACATATGGAGATGAGTTGGCCAGATAGTTAAGACATATTGGATTTGTTCTCAACACGACACACTATCATTGTTGAAGAGGTTTTTATTAACGAGTGGTTCTGAGATTCTGGTTCTTTAGCACATGTTTTTATCTGGATTGAATTAAAATGCTGAAAGATAACATTATGTTCTGTGTCATAGTTTAGCTTTAGAAGACACCCCACCTTCAACATACATTGTACGGAGATCGCAGAAGAAAAACTGATTATCGAGACAGCACGTACACATACATTTGCGGCTTTTTACACCACGGGCCCTTCCCTAGCTACATCATCTGTTGTTCACATACATTTGCGGCCTTTTACTCCACGGGCCTTTCCCTAGCTACATCATCTGTTGTTCACATACATTTGCAGCCTTTTACTCCTAGGGCCCTTCCCTAGCTACATCATCTGTTGTTCACATACATTTGCGGCCGTTACTCCACGGGCCCTTCCCTAGCTACATCATCTGTTGTTCACATACATTTGCGGCCTTTTACTCCACGGGCCCTACCCTAGCTACATCATCTGTTGTTCACATACATTTGCGGCCCTTTACTCCACGGGCCCTATCCTAGCTACATCATCTGTTGTTCACATACATTTGCGGCCTTTTACTCCACGGGCCCTACCCTAGCTACATCATCTGTTGTTCACATACATTTGCGGCCCTTTACTCCACGGGCCCTATCCTAGCTACATCATGTGTTGTTCACATACATTTGCGGCCTTTTACTCCACGGGCCCTACCCTAGCTACATCATCTGTTGTTCACATACATTTGCGGCCTTTTACTCCAAGTGCCCTTCCCTAGCTACATCATCTGTTGTTCACATACATTTGCGGCCTTTTACACCAAGGGCCCTTCCCTAGCTACATCATCTGTTGTTCACATACATTTGCAGCCTTTTACTCCATGGGCCCTACTCTAGCTACATCATCTGTTGTTCACATACATTTGCGGCCTTTTACTCCAAGGGCCCTACCCTAGCTACATCATCTGTTGTTCACATACATTTGCGGCCTTTTACTCCACGGGCCCTACCCTAGCTACATCATCTGTTGTTCACATACATTTGCGGCCTTTTACTCCAAGGGCCCTTCCCTAGCTACATCATCTGTTTTTCACATACATTTGCGGCCTTTTACTCCAAGGGCCCTTCCCTAGCTACATCATCTGTTGTTCACATACATTTGCGGCCTTTTACTCCATGGGCCCTACTCTAGCTACATCATCTGTTGTTCACATACATTTGCGGCCTTTTACTCCAAGGGCCCTTCCCTAGCTACATCATCTGTTGTTCACATACAATTGCGGCCTTTTACTCCACGGGCCCTACCCTAGCTACATCATCTGTTGTTCACATACATTTGCGGCCCTTTACTCCACGGGCCCTATCCTAGCTACATCACTGTTGTTCACATACATTTGCGGCCTTTTACTCCACGGGCCCTACCCTAGCTACATCATCTGTTGTTCACATACATTTGCGGCCTTTTACTCCAAGTGCCCTTCCCTAGCTACATCATCTGTTGTTCACATACATTTGCGGCCTTTTACACCAAGGGCCCTTCCCTAGCTACATCATCTGTTGTTCACATACATTTGCAGCCTTTTACTCCAAGGGCCCTACCCTAGCTACATCATCTGTTGTTCACATACATTTGCGGCCTTTTACTCCACGGGCCCTACCCTAGCTACATCATCTGTTGTTCACATACATTTGCGGCCTTTTACTCCAAGGGCCCTTCCCTAGCTACATCATCTGTTGTTCACATACATTTGCGGCCTTTTACTCCAAGGGCCCTTCCCTAGCTACATCATCTGTTGTTCACATACATTTGCGGCCTTTTACTCCATGGACCCTACTCTAGCTACATCATCTGTTGTTCACATACATTTGCGGCCTTTTACTCCAAGGGCCCTTCCCTAGCTACATCATCTGTTGTTCACATACAATTGCGACCTTTTACTCCAAGGGCCCTTCCCTAGCTACATCATCTGTTGTTCACATACATTTGCGGCCGTTACTCCACGGGCCCTTCCCTAGCTACATCATCTGTTGTTCACATACATTTGCGGCCTTTTACACCACGGGCCCTTCCCTAGCTACATCATCTGTTGTTCACATACATTTGCGGCCGTTACTCCACGGGCCCTACCCTAGCTACATCATCTGTTGTTCACATACATTTGCGGCCTTTTACTCCACGGGCCCTTCCCTAACTACATCATCTGTTGTTCACATACATTTGCGGCCGTTACTCCACGGGCCCTTCCCTAGCTACATCATTTGTTGTTCACATACATTTGCAGCCGTTACGCCACGGGCCCTTCCCTAACTACATCATCTGTTGTTCACATACATTTGCGGCCGTTACTCCACGGGCCCTTCCCTAGCTACATCATCTGCTGTTCACATACATTTGCGGCCTTTTACTCCACGGGCCCTTCCCTAGCTACATCATCTGTTGTTCACATACATTTGCGGCCTTTTACTCCACGGGCCCTTCCCTAGCTACATCATGTGTTGTTCACATACATTTGCGGCCGTTTACTCCTAGGGCCCTACCCTAGCTACATCATCTGTTGTTCACATACATTTGCGGCCGTTTACTCCAAGGGCCCTTCCCTAGCTACATCATCTGTTGTTCACATACATTTGCGGCCCTTTACTCCACAGGCCCTACCCTAGCTACATCATCTGTTGTTCACATACATTTGCGGCCTTTTACTCCACGGGCCCTACCCTAGCTACATCATCTGTTGTTCACATACATTTGCGGCCTTTTACTCCACGGGCCCTTCCCTAGCTACATCATCTGTTGTTCACATACATTTGCGGCCTTTTACTCCAAGGGCCCTTCCCTAGCTACATCATCTGTTGTTCACATACATTTGCGGCCTTTTACTCCAAGGGCCCTACCCAAGCTACATCATCTGTTGTTCACAAACATTTGCGGCCTTTTACTCCACGGGCCCTATCCTAGCTACATCATCTGTTGTTCACATACATTTGCGGCCTTTTACTCCAAGGGCCCTTCCCTAGGTACATCATCTGTTGTTCACATACATTTGCGGCCTTTTACTCCACGGGCCCTACCCTAGCTACATCATCTGTTGTTCACATACATTTGCGGCCTTTTACTCCACGGGCCCTTCCCTAGCTACATCATCTGTTGTTCACATACATTTGCGGCCTTTTACTCCAAGGGCCCTTCCCTAGCTACATCATCTGTTGTTCACATACATTTGCGGCCTTTTACTCCACGGGCCCTACCCTAGCTACATCATCTGTTTTTCTCATACATTTGCGGCCTTTTACTCCAAGGGCCCTTCCCTAGCTACATCATCTGTTGTTCACATACATTTGCGGCCGTTACTCCACGGGCCCTTCCCTAGCTACATCATCTGTTATTCTCATACATTTGCGGCCTTTTACACCACGGGCCCTTCCCTAGCTACATCATCTGTTGTTCACATACATTTGCGGCCGTTACTCCACGGGCCCTACCCTAGCTACATCATCTGTTGTTCACATACATTTGCGGCCTTTAACTCCACGGACCCTTCCCTAACTACATCATCTGTTGTTCACATACATTCGCGGCCGTTACTCCACGGGCCCTTCCCTAGCTACATCATCTGTTGTTCACATACATTTGCGGCCGTTACTCCACGGGCCCTGCCCTAACTACATCATCTGTTGTTCACATACATTTGCGGCCGTTACTCCACGGGCCCTTCCCTAGCTACATCATCTGTTGTTCACATACATTTGCGGCCTTTTACTCCACGGGCCCTTCCCTAGCTACATCATCTGTTGTTCACATACATTTGCGGCCGTTTACTCCACGGGCCCTTCCCTAGCTACATCATCTGTTGTTCACATACATTTGCGGCCTTTTACTCCACGGGCCCTACCCTAGCTACATCATCTGTTGTTCACATACATTTGCGGCCGTTACTCCACGGGCCCTTCCCTAGCTACATCATCTGTTGTTCACATACATTTGCGGCCGTTTACTCCACGGGCCCTTCCCTAGCTACATCATCTGTTGTTCACATACATTTGCGGCCTTTTACTCCACGGGCCCTACCCTAGCTACATCATCTGTTGTTCACATACATTTGCGGCCTTTTACTCCACGGGCCCTTCCCTAGCTACATCATCTGTTGTTCACATACATTTGCGGCCTTTTACTCCACGGGCCCTTCCCTAGCTACATCATCTGTTGTTCACATACATTTGCGGCCTTTTACTCCACGGGCCCTTCCCTAACTACATCATCTGTTGTTCACATACATTTGCGGCCTTTTACTCCAAGGGCCCTTCCCTAGCTACATCATCTGTTGTTCACATACATTTGCAGCCTTTTACTCCACGGGCCCTTCCCTAGCTACATCATCTGTTGTTCACATACATTTGCGGCCTTTTACTCCACGGGCCCTTCCCTAGCTACATGGGTGTTGTTCTAACTCTTATATAGAGTGCTGAATCTGTAATCTTGGTTTAAGTTTAACTTCCTCTTAAGTATATGTTTCAGTTGCTAAGCATGGCGTTTCTCAACATTGATTGATAGATTGGAAAAGTGATCTCAAGTCATTTCCAGCAGTCATGTCTAGTATAACCTTGGGATTAGAAATAAGGTTCTTGAAAGGAATTTTTTCCCTCGAAAGCTATTAAAATTTTGAACGCATAACCCTCTCCACTTTAATGGTCATAAGCCGTTCCACTTGTAAAGTGTTCATTCCTCTCAGCGCCCGTCTGAAGTGATGTCGAAGTAATAATGCTTCTTATAATTCTCCACACTCTTTCGTACATTTCCACTCGACTGGAGAGACTATGGATTATGGATTATGGAAGTCATTGGGAAGATCATAAGCTGATACCATGAGGTTTTTTGCCAGCCAAAATCACTAGATATTGTCCCTGCATCAAATGATATAGCTTGCTATCCGTGTCGCGAAAGTTAACGGTCATTTTCCACTCCGTAGTACGCCCTCAGATTATAGTCGACATATCTACGATCTGTCCACGCGTCTATTGCCATCTATCTCTAGAATGGGCTCTCTCATGGGAACAGAGAGTAAACCATCTGAATGGAAGAAGCAGATTATATTTTTATCATCTCTTATAGTAGATACACAGGCAAACAAATCAATAGTGGTTTGAGACATAAAGTAACTTGTCAGAATGAATGTTCGCTGGATGATTGCTATCAAGAGTGTAGAGTTGGCCTGAGGTCCTAAAGAAGAAATCACTGAATAATAGCCAGTGATGGGGGTGATTTACTGCAAAACGATATCTCGGTTAAAACCGGCCAATTATCCCCACAATGACCTTTTCCAAGTTATCTTTGAAGGAGGAAAAAAGGAATGCATATACGGCAGTAACCGCAAGTACAAGTACTTTGTATTAACAGTCTCAAAACATTTGCCAATGATCAAAAACATCTTGTTCTCTTGCAGCGTTATTTTCATAGTCATTGAAAGGTTCCTAACGCGATGTCCCAAGGGCATACAGAAATGTTGCTAAGAGTATTATTTTTCTGATAGTCTCCATCTTTAAGACTTGTTCATTCCGTTAACTTTCTGGCACTGGTACATCGAAATGCAGCAAAAACGATCTATGGAAATTTGTCATCCACATCTTAGCTAATGGTATCTTGTAAGTGCGAGAGAAACAAAACACTTGGTCAATACTATTAGTCAGGCATTCAAGCACTGAATCGTCTCGTTGCATCCTCTCATGGAGATATCTTACAGATCCACAGATAAAACTGTCAAGAACATGGTCACTGCTGGTCCATCAATCTGTCAGTAACTTATATGTTCGCCTATGCATTTTCCTGCTTACGTTTTTATGGCTTGTTTTCCTTGTAAAATGATGTCTTATATACAGATCCCCCAATAAAATCATCATGGGAATTGTCAAGAGCCTGCTTTACAGCGAGGAAAATAATCCGCTGCTGTCATTGTCTCGGCTCATTCATATCCTTTTCCTGCTTTGATGTCAGTCTGTCAAGAGACAACAATAAAATTGCCAGCATCATCAGACATTCGAAACAGAGCGTACATAAATAAAAGCATGCTCTTTTGATATTTCCTTCAATCAAGATATTGTCGCTGATATTAACAGAACATTCCGCCACGTTACACTGATCATGAATTACAGAACACCTGGAGCAATGCTGGTCTCTAGTATAAAGAATTCGTAAACAAACTAGACATGCCCTACACGGTGAAATAAAATACGGAAAAAAGGAGCAAAGCACTCGGGTGCATTGTTTGATCCTCATCAGATTTCTTTTATAACCATAAAGATTTTCCAATAACCACATTTCTCAGTTTTTATTTGACTGCGAATAGCAACATTGACATTTATATCCTGATATACCCGCGGTATAAGCTCTCGTATTTCTTTAGACATTCCTGGGTCCTGGTACTCTTGCTTGTGTAAAAAAATGAAATACCAATGTTTAGAAGCGCTATCAAGGCTTGGATGATTTAATGAAAGCTCTTCTGATCAATTAACGCCTGATTATTCTACAGATCTAAGAGGTGCCACCATACTCGCAAAGCCTTATACAAAGGCTGATTGTGTCAATCATCATCACCAACATCTTTAATATCGTCATTAACAGCGTCATGATCATCGAGAAGCTTTGCCTTTTGTAAAGAAGACTTTCACCAAAATATGCGCTTGTCCTGCCGGAGATATTTTCGAACTTGCATCAACGTCGATAAGTATCTTGATTTCTTCAAGTCATTTAGGCTAATTGCAATTCACAGAAAAACGCTTTTAATTTGTTTGCAACTAACCAGATGCAGAAGAGTTTAGACAAGAGAAAAGAAACACAGTTGAAATAACGTGATTGATTAAAAGAAATACGTCAATGGATATTGCTATTCATTGCTATGTCCGCCACTGATAGACTACGCTGACCCTGAACTGTTGATCCCTACGGGTCCAAGCTTTCTGTAGTAACAGTTTCAACTGCCTAAAGATTCCTAGTGGCATTAAGCGCACTTCTGACAAGAATTACCAGTCTTTCAGAGGCATTAACAGCAATCCGCTCTCTCCGCCATTACAGTGTTTGTCATTGATTGTCTTCCCTTGGGGAAAGGGTTGGATATAGTATCTTTGTGAATGCATCCTGAAAATATGCGATAAAGCCCCTTGTCAGCCTAAGTTCTCTGGCATGTTTATCATGTACATGGATGGTATGAACAGATGTGTTTAAATTCCACATTTTACCTTAGCTCAATGCTTCAACTGGTTCGAACAGTGATCCCACATTATGAAATGATCAGAAAGTGAAGAATCCGACGGTCAGGACGAAAAAGATCGTCAGATACTTATCGTTTTGTTTTGGAAGTGTCACATAGTTGCCCATTTCCTTCATTTTCCATCTTTTTTATTAATGAGAGTCCGATCGAGTCCGAATAGTGAATTAAGGCATCATTCCATATTGTGATGTATGGTCGGGAAGCAAGAACAAAGCATTGTCAACATTTACACCAGACCTCTTGTATTCCCCCTTGTATCTTGCTAATGTACCGGACCCTGAACGCGATTTGCAACATGCCGCGCGTTGATATCATAGAAAATAATCTAAAAGACGTTCGGTTCAGTTGAACAAGAAGTAGTTTTTTAACAGCTTCTTTTCGCACTCTATGATGTTTATCCCTTTCTGACATATCGATGCTCTTTCTGGATTATTATAACTCCTTTGTTCATCTTACAAACAATGGTGTTATATTTAAGGATCAAAGTTCTTACAAATAAAGGTCATTTTTCGAATAACGACTGTAACCTTTTTCCACAACCCGCTGACGCCAGTACTGCCGTCTTAAATATTTCTTTTTGGATAAGTCTTTCAAAGGTAGAGGGAAATGGTATCAGGATCAGTAGAATTTGAATCTGGCAAATACTTTGATTTCTGTAATAACACGAATTGTCAAATGTGTGCGCCTGTGGTAAAAATCAAAGTCAATTTTTGTTTCCCTCCGTTACTCCAACCTCTGAAGAAAAAATCTCCTAGCTTGCTTGCTATGTTGTTCCAGTCGATGTAGCGTCACCTTGAGAGAAGAAGACAACGCTGGCGACACTGTTGACATTGTCCAATACCAGGGCAGCTTATTGGCCACACCTCATTATTACGAGTTCAGCGCGCTCATCAATCGAACGAATACCTTGTAATAATAACAACAACATAATCGTTATTCATACCATTCACTTCAATGATAATCACCATCGGAAAACGTATCTGCGCCATTAACGAAGCTAGCCTAGCATCCTCGTAGCTACTGATCTAGTTCTTGGTCATCCACCCGAGCAAGTGTCGCAGATGAGCTGCAGAATACAAAAATTCCCAAGGAAGCAGTTCTGAACGATCGTAAAGAGATTTCACAAATGCTTGCCCTATAGCATCGACATGCGTTGGTATCATTCATCAGGGCATTTGATAGTCTCCCTGCTACTAATATCAAGATATCTGGTGATTAGAAAAAAATTATCTCGCTACATACATGGCATAACGACCATCCCAGTCACCTGCAAATGTACGAATGTTATAAATTCTATCATTGCAACCTCTTTGGTAGAATGTCATCCTCAAAAAAACATAATTGTACGAAGATTCGCTATTCTATAGGGAAAATCTGCTGAAGCTTTATGAAAAGATGATGTAGAGGTAATATACTTTCGCCAACATCGGAAAAAATGGAGTTTTTTTTACAATGATGATTGCATCCGCTTATGATGTATAGTTTTGTTCGGGCGTGTCGGCTGTTGTTGTGAGCGCACCCGGGTAAACCCCGGATGCTTCATTTCGAAGTTTCCGTCTTCTAGCCTGTTTGGCATTGCCTGGATGACGAGCAAAGACTACCCGGTTTGATTTCTTCTAGACTGGTTATCAACAGGACTTGGAAGGCCAGTTTCCATCTCTTTCCTAACTTATCTGCCTTACAATAGAACTGCGTATGCGACCCCTTGGCTATCCCCTTTACTCCCGACATGCCTCGTCTTTTAGAACTTAGAAAGTTCAGATAAAAGAACACGACAGCGTCTAAGGCATGTTATGGACCATCGCTATAAAAACACACTTAAGACGCAGAAAGACGCAGAAGTCGAGTTTCCATAAAGTATACTTCCCTTTTATATTATATTATGATGCTTCTTTGCATTCTTGCTCATGGCAGTTCAAGACAATACACCAAAGAACGGCGTTTGCAAGTTCTGGTACTTTTAACCTTTACGAACATCGACACCGCACGGAGACATGAGAATGGATTTCAGCCACTATCTACGAAAACGTTGTACGGATATCGGGCCTCCGGAGCTACACACGTTTTGACAATTCATAGCATTATCCCAGGGGCATAAAGAATAACATTGGAAAACTAGGTTTGGCGTAAAAAAGCCGTCTGCCGCTTCGACGGCACAACTGATTGTTTCTGTAAGCAGTAAATAGAGAATGTAAACTTGAGACATATGGATCATCGGCAAATGTCAAAATCCACCAAATCGTGTTTTTTTGTTGTTTTTTTTTGTTGCCCTTCCACTTCATCTACAATGGTATTTGAGGTGAGGATGACTCTCTTCCTGTTGCTCTCCAGTGGGTTTTGAGTGAGGTACCCTTTCTGAGCCATTCCTCAGAGATGTCCTTCATAAACGTAAACACTGAGTGACTGATATCTCATCGAAAGCGATTTCTTAAGAATCGTTTACCGTGTCATGTCCTGATTGGTTTCATTTCAGTTCTGCATGATGTCAATAAACACAAACAACAAAAAACATATAAAGAGTTAGAACTTAAACCTGTTGTACAAGAGATGCCAGGGTTGGATCTTAGCCTCTTATTTCGCTTTTTCTTTTGCGAACCATTTGTCTTGATGAAATCAGAGAATTATCGAATCTTGTCCAACTAATTCGAATAAACAGCAAATTTAAAACATTATGGAAGTTAGGAAAAGCAGAGCGCAAACTCTTTTTTCCCGAATAAGCGAAACAGTCGTGACAAGCATGTTTGACCTACGGGCGAGTGTCAAGTAGACCATTAGCATTATATCGCGTTACTCGCCCACTAGCGGCAATATCAAATGCCATATAATCACCAGGTGTCCATATCAATATTTGCCAAATTTCCGGTGGTTATGGCTCGTAAGCAAAACACTGGCAACCTTATTGATTTCTGGTCGGCAGTGTATGGCTAGCAAGGTGCTGGTTTACGGTGGTTGTTGGCAAGTCAGAGAGGATGACCAACTGTCCCATTGTGATCCTGTTGTTTAGTCAATTGTTGATGTGCGGTCACTACCGAGAGCAAGAGATCCTGGCCCCGGGAACATCGGTACCGAGTTTGTCAGCTTTCAAAGTAAATGACCGCCCCGAATGATTACAAGAGCAAATAAACAAATGCAAAAAAAACAAACCCATGCCTTACTTGCAACTGTCCAAGTGTCAAAAGCTAGCATCTTTTTAAGCGATCTAAATGTGTCATATTTTGACATTCTAAGCCCTAAAACATGCTCAGATTGACAAGCTGGCCGCAATATTTACTGACCAATAAAACGTATTGAAATAATGACTGCCGGGGCCAATCATAAGCCTTTCAATCTTTTCTCCGTATCACCTAATCTGCTGGTAATGTAAAAAGTGCGAAAAAGGCTCGTCATGTCCAGGATGGGATATAATTCCGACAGTGATATCTATCCTGGCCGGAATCCTACGGCAGACTATCAAGATCTAATATGCTAGCTGCACGACCAGCACGAATGATGGATCAAATCGGGGAAGAAACAGCACACAGCGTAGAAAAAGAAGATTTTCCTGACCATTGGATAATGTGCCAATGTAAGAAGATAGGAAATTATGGTCGTCATAGCAGAAAGGGACGTTTTTGCCAAGATTGATGAAGAATTGCACGCGGGTTTTGTTTTTCACTCACACTGCAGCAAGAAACCTTTTTTAGGAATTGGCCAGAGATGATGCCAGAACCGAATTTGATGAACTTAAAACTGTCAGCCAGGATATCCAGATCGGATCAGTTTTTGTTTTGAAGAAATCCTCCCGCTAATTTCATCTTAGAAACAGCGATTCATTACAAACAAAATATCGAGGTACTGAAATTTAATCTTTCTGCTTTGTTCACTGAAAGTATGGTTTTCATTGCAAAACATTTAGGTATTAAAATTTAATCCTTCTGCTATTTTCACTGAAAAGTTATGATTTAGTATGTGACAGCTAGTTTTGTACTTTTATTTAGAAATTTAGTTTCGTCAGCTTTATATGAATTTTATTGGCCGTGCCAATTACCTATAACATTAAAAAGGTATTTTACAATAAAATGTGGAGACAACAAATTACAGGCATAAAACAAATTGACTCATTATATCGTGACGTGTTCAACAAATTAAATGATGCGAAATTATGTTCACAAATTGCAACAGATTATTCCTGGGAATTATTGTCTTATTTGATTAAAAGAGAGAAAAGGCAAAACATCGTAATAAACGAAGTCAATTTCTTTTTATACTATTTTGTATTGAGTTTTCTGGCTCGGATGATAAGGCTATTTAGATGATGCGGTTTGAATTGAAGAGAATAGATGACGAATTCGGTTCGAAGGTAAGTGAAGGTAGGTTTAGTTTAAGCTGTATCGGTCAATAAATCCAGGATTTCTGTTTACAAGCATTAAGTTAAACAAATCGAAAAATAGCACAGATCAAAATTAGTCTAGTGAATTGGGGAATCGGAAGCAGCCATTGCAATTATCTAAGGAATGGGTTAGGATCGGATGATATGGCCAGTCTGGGCGAGTGGAGACTACATTTCGGCTAGCAGAAGAAAAAGACGACATATGTCGAATAATCGGTGGAACTTCTTATAGTCAGCTCATTACATAAGAAACAATGAATACCCCAATTGCTTGGAGAAAACAACCAATCCCAACATGAGACCCGATAAGAACTGATGTAAACTGTTAAAGAGCAACAAAAGAAACACTTGATGAGATTTCGTCCCAGCGCGCCCAACATGTCCAAGCGAATTATAACACCAACGGTTATCATGATTCATTTACAAGAAAAACAAACTCACTACCCAACCTTTTTTTATTGCCGTAACTACTGCATTGTATAAACACTGTTCCATGTTCCACCTTTTTATAAACAAAATTCGTTCATCTAGACTAAACAGGCCTCTTGATCACAAGCTAAAGAATCAATCGCGGTATCCAACTGAGTGAACAACTGCCATTTTGAGCTAGGAGAACTATCGTCATCTTCTACTGTAAGAATCATCGATTTCAGCTGAAAGAATGATCGCCATTTTTAGCTTAAATAATCATCGCCATCTTTAGCTACTACACTGGTTGCCAGTTCGGAAACGGATTGAGTTTAAATTGATGGTGTTCACATTCAAGGCTGTGAACGGCCTGGCGCGCGCCTCTCTACATCAACGAACTCATTTGCCCGTACACTACCACCCGATCACTCCGTTCTGAGACACAGCATCTTCTCATTGAGCGTCCATTCAGGCTAGTAACATTTGGGGCAAGGGCATTCTCAGTGCATGCCCCTCGAATGTGGAACGCGCTAGCTCATGACTTGAGGAAAGAAATTGACTCGAACACTTTCAAAAAGAACTTGAAAACTGTCCTATTCCAAGAACATTTTGGAGTGTGATGAGCGCTTTTGAACATTGTATGCAGTGGGAAAGGCGCTATATAAAAGTTAATTTCATATCATATCATATCATTAGCTAAAGGAAACATCGCCATTATCAGTTTAAAGGAGCATCCACAGGAACTTAGTCTAGCTCAGAAAACACTTTACTTGAGAAGGAAATGATCAATGATGAGGTAAAGCAATGACTTGCTGCTGACATGCAAATCAGCAGCTAATCAAAGTTTATACATTCCGACAAAGTCACCAAGATGGAAACTGTAGACTAAAAGGATTGCAAAGCACTTTACCAATTACTGCAAAGGCGACAAATGTGAGGATAAACGAAAAGGGCGTTTCGCAATGCCTTTGATGCAAGCAACGGATTTAACTTAGTAATTTTTGTTAAGACGAAATCCCTTTCATGAAAATGCTCTATAATTGGCACATCCAAATCTTAGCTTGCTGTTTGAAATCGCTTCGTCCATTTGCCATGTTTACAGCACGGATAAAAAGTCAGCGGTGAAAGTGTTTAACCTTCAATCAACCTCCGCTGTGAAAGTTTCTTTGCAACTTTATTCTAGTAGTTTTCCAGCGATATGCTGTAATTACGTGAGTGTGAAATGAAGGTCACAGGCCGAACCGAAGAGTTATCGACATACGACCTATTCGGCACAGCCTTCCAGCACGGCTGTGGAAGGTCACCATACAGGCCGACCCGATCTTGCCGAAGAGCAATCACATACGACCTATTCGGCATAGCATTTGCATGTTCTGAATTCGAACACTCCATCGACGAGCTACGACATTGCCTTCTCCTCGAAAGGAGCAATCCACAATGGTTATGCTGATGAGTGGCGAAGGTGACATTTGACAGCGTGATGTCTCCTAAGCACGTCCGGACTCCCTGAGGATGACGTCCACAGCTAAGATTAAGGAGGCATGAGGTAAATGGAAATCGTAGGCATAAAGGGTATAGTATGGGTGTTAATAAGCTCTCGTTTGATCTTTGAGCGGTTTGTTCCGCTGCTGTCTGGATCTGTGAGAGATCACCAGACTTTAAAGCCTTTAGATGACTCCAGGTTCATCAATTTTGCAACATGTGCGAGTGCAATGCAAGCAAAACTGTCAGGCTGCGCCCGCAAAAGTTTTTAACACAGATTGAGATGAGGGGTGACATAATCGATGAAGAATGTATGAATAAGCAAGTAACAAGAAGTCGATTCGGAGTCTAACAAGTATAACAGTATTAAGATTAGACGACCGTCAGCAAGAGGAGGTAAATTTGTTTGAACCAGCTGCATGAATACCGAGAGCGAATAGCCGATACAAATCGGATCGGAAAAATCTAAACCACATATTCCGGTACAGATTGTATTAGAGTCAGACTGAATCTAATATTCGCGATGTTAACAGTATTTGTCGTTGCTTTTCAAGTGGATGATTGGCGTTACCCGACATGTTTTGATGGCGAGAGGCAAGATCCGCAAACCCTACAAAGACTTCGAACGAAGTAACAGGTATAAAATGAATTGTATCGTTTTGCCTTTTTAGAATATCCGGGTAATAACGATAAAGAATGTACTCTAAGTCTTTGTATATTCATGACTGACTGAGAATCTGCGAAGTCCACTTATTCATGTCAAGAATGTGTATGCATATTTATGATCAATATCTATATTATCTACCGTCATCAAGCTGTCATCAGATTTGATTGATTGTATTGAAGAAACTCCTTAAGAGTTCCCAAGGGACCATGTACTCCTTTTGTCCAGGATGGGCACTCTATATGATCGCATCACATGGATGGATATACCTAGTGTTTTAATAGACAAAAGAGGACTTGAATTGATTGTTGCTTGGATGAGGAGAGTCCTGGGATTAAGAAGAAACAGACCGTATTTGCCAATATGCTTGAGCTAGTTCTCTTAAATTGCACGTATTGAGCGAAGGAGATAGTCTGATTAATGTCCTTCTCATTTTTTAGATGGCACTATTCTGACTGAACAGAGATTGCCAGGCATTGTTGTGAGAGACGGCAGTGTGACCGTCATCAGAAGGAATGGATAGAAGAAAGATTGGTACAGAATTGACCCGTGGCGATTTCCATGTTTCGCCCCGACATGGTCCGAATAGCAGAACCCGATCTGTCGTAGACTTCTTTCTCATAACAACCTCAGCAGCCGTATCACAGCCACTGGCAGCAACCTCAATCTCTATTGTCTAGCTCTGCCAGATTAGAACAGTAGGGAATGTCGCTGACAATACATAGTTGATAGGAAGCTATTACTTTCCTTTTTTATCCATTCTCTGGTATAATATAGTCGCCAGACAACCCTGTGGAACAAGATAATGTGGCATGAAGACCAGGACTTCAGCATGAGCAACCAAGCTTTCTGTGACATTCTTGAAATAGCAAGATCAATAACTATCAGGATAAGCGAATGATTTCCATTATGCTACGATTAACTCAAATGTTTCAGGTAATCACGTCGGGAAGAGAAAGAAACCAGAGGTGTTTTTTTACGAAGCAGGCGCGTGTCACCTATCGTGGCATTGTGTCAAGGTGATCTTGGACATGTCGCGATGGCTCATCATGGTGAGGGATGTATGTGAAAGATATGTGCATCGTCGGTAGTCGTGTCAACATGGCAGAGAGTGGTGTATAATGTAGTTCTCGTTATACTTGTTTGTCGTACCAGCATGAAACCACTTGACCGTCTCGGCCTTGAACACAAGTCAAAACGGCCTACCTCACCGTCTCAGTCGATGGCTTCAAGCAGCTCTGACCTTCTTAACCCCTGAGGTTGACCGCAGACTGGACTTCCTGCCTTCAGAACTTTCGAAGACAATGATCTCCCTTGCTCAGTGACCACTTATGGTACTATTAATGTCACCTTGACCATCTTCCTCCACCTCTGCAGATATTCCCCAATAGCACAAACTCTTGACAACAGGAATCCATTGTCGGAAAGATGATTCGATAATATCTATGAACTAACTACCTGCACTTATTCGTGACATTGAAAAATGAATTGATGAGAAATCGAACATAAGGTCCACGTTGACCGTGGTTTCAAATTTCCGCACTCAAGATTCGTTGACCATGTTCAATGGCCAATGTCAAGATATGAATGCACCGGCTGGACTTCTTACGATATCCACTCTACTGAATTGATTAATCGGCGGAAGGAAACAGTTAGCCTAATCATTGACTGGACATCCTCAGGGGGAGGGCACGGCAGCGGTAATTAGGGGCCGCAATTCTCATTGCGGACTAATTATCTTGATATACACAATGTGATTATTACAGCGGTCAGATCGATGTTGTTATTTTGTCCCTGCATTATTTAGCGTCAGGTGGCATTGATAAGAATGGCATCGATGGTGCATTGACTAGTTAATCATCTTTTCACTCATTTAACTGTACAATTATGTACGGTATAACACCGAACATGTTTTTTACGATTCTTGAATTATCAATATCTAGGAATTCAGCTCTTATATCATCGAAACTTATGGTTCATTTTGATCAGCTTTCATTGCTTTAGGCTGTTATTGACAAGAATGTTTGATATGATTTCAATGAATAGATGATATAGTGTAGATATCATAAAACGTAATGAGTACATGAGTACATGAAGTAGGCTGCCGTGCAAAGTCGAGTAGATGAAGTTTAGTTCCCTCGACGGGTAGATATTAAGAAGAAAGTATCTTCATGACCTATTCGATAATTTCTGACCTATAATGGCCTAGGTTGGTTCGCCAATGCACCATAGCACTCCGAGTAATGTTTGGATATCGAGCAAAGGCTCTTGAAAATTTACCATTAGTTCTAAATGGAAAAACTGGCAAAACTTTGAAATCGCATAGCATAATCTAATGGTATCGCAGAATATATGATTGATCCATAGGCGAGTCTTGTTATTACTATATATTAATAGCTGAGAGGTTAAACCTCAAAACTAGACCACATCCAACATGTCCCAATCACATACAAGTTATGATCAAAAGTTCAATTTTACCTTCATCACTCCAAACCCTTCCAAACGAATAAACAGCAACGGGAAACCACCGCCGAAACATACGGCCTTGTTAACAAATCTCTTGGCGGGCGCTGCGGAGATTCTCACAGAGATCATGATGGTGTATGATGAATTCGCTCAGATAACCGTCAACGATACCGTAAGAGGAAGACAAATGGGGGGCTTAATTGCGATGTCTGTGTGAGGTATTTCAACCACGTTGATATCGCCAACTCCTGATATCACCAAGTGAATCTGTCGTTATCGGCAGACGAAAGACCTCATGATCTGTGTATCTGATAAGTCCCTTGACTTGAAATATTGTGTATCAGCTAAAACGACATCATTTGCTTTTTAATCAAATTCCTTTGCAACATCTACTCTTGGATCACTACCAATCCATGCTCTCCTTGTGCCTTAATGAATGGTCATTTGTCGGTTGTAGATATCAATCAGAACAACACCTTGACTAAGGATCAAACTTCCAAGCTACCGGTAACCAAGCTCGATATAGCGTGTAAAATGAGAAGGACGCAAAAGCGAAAAGTTAGCCCCAGGAGTGGTACACTTTTTTGTATTCTTGGAATTACAAAATGTGTGTATATACACCTGAAGCGTGTTGAGTTACTATTCCGAGAGAGGCATCATATTTCCAAATGACAGCAATGGGGGATCTCCCCCGAGACACATAGGCCTATAGATCATCGTCTGTAGAATACTCAGGAAACCCTGGATGAAATGTTCAGAAAGCCCTGTAACCTTTTTCATTTCTTTGCCTCTACAATAAGTATATGCGATTGTTTAAGCAAACAATCGAAGAAGAGCAACATGCCCATCTCTTTCGCTCGTGTAGTCGAGCCCTGGGCAAAAATGGCGTCGTTTGACCTGGAACAAAACACCAATGTACATAAGTCACATCGGCTGTATCAGCAGACTGCTGGCTGTATACATATTATTATAGAGCCGAAAATAAACAAACACAAAGGGCCGGAAAGAGGCATATACATGGGGAATACAAAAGGATTAATAGTTTCAGGAGTTATATAAGACCGCTTGGGAAGAGGTTATTGGGCAAGGTGTCGTTTTCAAACAAAGAACTTCTTTGCATGAATTCCTGCCTTTTGTTTGCTTAAATCGCAACGTATACCAAAATCATTTGATCGCTTTGTCAATATCTGGGATTAGCAGTAATCTAACACTTCTAGAGGGCTTAGTAGTTAGGTTAAAACGCAATCCGAGCATTTTAATTGACGATTTGAATGCTGTTCGTTCCATTAAATGCCAAAACATAGCAATTTATGGCTTCTCAATTTCACTTGCCTTGGGACAAATAATTCTCTGAATTGGTATTTGTTCTAAAGAAAACATCACTCAATACATACCTGAATACTCCAAATCTAGATCAAACTACCCTATTTATGTTTGCAAAGCAATTCCCATGAGATATTTACGTTAGGGCCTATTCAGATCTCTGTTTGTAGCTCAATGACATCAAACATTGGGAGATGAATTTGAAGCACTGCAAAAGTTAAATTTACTATTATTTTGCACTTGTTTTGTTAGAACTATAGGTCGACAGCTATTTGACTATTTTCTAGCTACATCCTTACAATATAGCACGCTCTGCACTCATCTCCGAGGAGAATGAACAGAAAGCTTGAGTCTACCATTGCCAAACCAGCCTCAAACATAGCTGCAGGAAGAAGGCCTACGCTACTTGGAGAGTAAACTTTCGCACAGTATTGTATCAAGTCAGCGATCTCCTTCTCCCCCTTGTTTCCATTAACCGATAGTTAAGGGTCGTATAGCAAACAATCTGGGCTCTCAAGACATGTGCTAACAACACTCTGAAACCAATACACCGACTCGAAGACATTTGACGTAATTGTTCACTCTTAAAGTGCCTTTTCACTGATTGCTGCTGAACTTCAAAGATCATGAAAAATACCCATCGTCACCCTCAAGAAGAATACGCCAAGAAAACAGTTGCAAATTCTGCCGGGAAGCAATACTCTTAACTGCGGAAAGTTCAAGAAGTTTTTTTCAATGACTATCGATGCAGGTGAAGGCAAAACTGAGCTTAGAACACGCTCACGATGCATTAAAGCCACCAGGCAGTATTCGCATTTTAGCTAAGCAGTTTGAGTGCAGAAATAAATGACGGATGAAACGGACCATAAGCTGCTTATAAAATGTCACTTATAATCAATATTTTCGTTTAAGACAGATTTTGTGCGGTTTCAATTCAAAAGCGATATAGTTCCTAAACCAAGCGATTGTGGATTTAATGCATTAGTCTGCACTGGTGGTTTCTCGGCATTGGGTTTTGAAGGAAATGTAATGTACGTCTTTTTGTGTGTCGTTCAGATTTCATCCGAAAACCGCGTTTGAGATGACAGTGTATCATTTTCTTTATCCAGATGCTGCGTTTGAGTATAATAGTGCATCATTTTTTAATCAAATCCTAGAAGTCATCAAAAGAAGATGAAAACATTCTGCGAAGATGTTTTTGAAAACGATGTTGCAGGCGCGTTTGGCATACACTACTCAATTGTCCTTCGGAAACATTTCATAGATTCAAATGATGCTCTTTTATCTGAAGAGAATTACCACGATCTTATTTCGCCTCGGGTAATGCCTGAAATAATGAATGCAACAGGGTTGTTTATATTCATAGGTAGTTAGGCGAACATATCAACTATCGTCCCTTTTTGTTTGACCATCTCCTCTAATTTAGCCAGGGGGAACCAGAGTTGTTCAAACGTACTTGCATGACAAATAACGCCAACATCATAAACAAAATGAAATTGTGGCCAATGTTTATCCATAACCAATGCACAGCCACGGGAGATCCTTGATATATCAGCATCTTGTATACCATTAAAAATATGACTGCTGTGTGTAAATAGCGTTTTGGTGACAATGGCTATACCGCCAACAGCTTCAGCGAAAGTGACTCGAAAGCCATGGAGGTGCCTCGTAACCTTGAGCGAGAGCAAATGTATTCAAGGTGTTCTTGTGACAACACGACTTCTCCTGAAACAACAGTGCGACGGACGTGTTGATGATTACCAAGGAACTAATTCTGTCTCGATGCTGGCAATACTGATAAGAAACCGTCCCTTTGTAGTTCCCGAGCGAGTTCATTGCCATTAGAAGATTACATTAAGATATTCTCTGTTTTCTTTATCATGCTATTTTGTATAGTCGGTTTATATATGAACCTAATTGATTCACAAAGTGATTAAGTATATACCGTTGGCTTTCATCATTTTAGTGCATGGAATATCGGAACTGAAAATCAGCATGCAAATAATAAGTACTAACCATTACCGTATTATCATTTTCCTTAAGGTTCTTGGAACCGGGATGCCAAAAAAAGTAATGAAGCATCTCGTCAAATAAAAAACATAGGGAACCTTGAAAACTAAATATCGCATGCACGAGGGATACCTTCTATTATCGCGACCGAATGAATAAATCATAAACAACTGCAAAGTGACAATATCTAATCAATAGATTTGAATAAAGTGGACCATCGTAACTTAACTCGTCACTGATTTATGACGAATTAGCTTGGGATTTTAGGCTATCAATTACACTGGGCGACTGACCTACCATATTATGATATGATAGTAATATCTATTACCGTCTGGGCCTAATTCCGGTTCTGAAAGTAGCAGGAGCGTAGCTAATTTACGAGGCGCACTGTGATAAGGATGTGTGATTTGCAGCATATACGTCTCAATATTTCAATAAATCAGGACATTTAGGAGAGAGTTCAATGGCCATTAGCTATCGCGATCTCAAAAAGCTCTTCGTGATGTGTTTCCTGGGTTCCGAGGTTTCCTCCTTCTTTACACAAACCGCTAAATATCGTTTGTCGAGCTATCAATATCCTAGTCGATGCTCAACTCGCAAATTAATGTTTTTTATCAAGAGCTTCCACCGATATGATCTGGTTTCCTCAGATTGCCATGAAGCTTCGTGAATCTGCTTCCCCTGTAGTAAGTACAGTCAAAGAAAATAAACAATCGCATGCTCTCCCCATGGTGCGTTGCGATCTTTCCCGAGGATATGAAGACTGTATAATCAATGGATTTTTTAACTCATATCATCTTTTTCCTTCTCAAAGACAGAGTTTCATCGGAGTCTGATAAGAGGATCTGAAGGAATAACAACTGCGATGCTACTTAAAGTGATCTCTTCGCATTGAAATGAAACACTGGGCTGTGTGAAGATGCGCTTTATTGTACCAAAGACAGAAAAACACTGTTTGTTTTGAGCTCTCACCAATATCTTATCGATTCGTCTACCATACAAGACCAAACATCATGCTCTACAAATTTATATCACAGGCAGAACATCACGAACAAGTTAACCTTTATGGAGTGCAACCTCTTCCAAGGTCTAATTTGCCATCTTAATTGGCAATTCTGTCGGAGTGGATGATTGCCACTGTATTTGGTTTAGCATCCGACGACTTGGATTTGCTAAGCTAATTAGAGAGGATTTCTCTGTCTGGGTGCAGAGGGTATAGTAGAGAGGGTGCAGCAGTGACAAAGGTTGTTTTATGGTCAAACGTATGTGTAATGAAATAATATCAGGTTTGATGAGCGATACCAAGTATAGATTCTTTAATCTTTACTTCGTGATAGTGGTGGATCACAGAACTGTGTGTAGGATGACGCTAGAATGTAGGCAAAACTAAACTCCCAAAGCAATCGGTTAGAGTACGCCCAGTCATCCTGCAGCACAGAGTAGAATCGACGTCCCTTTAAGCACACCACTAACCGGCAGCTTACTAGCTGACAAGTTTGTCCGTATCCTACGGACAAGTTTGCCCGTATCCTACGGACAAACTTGTGGCATATAATGATCACAAATCTCATTTAATGGGCTGCCGACTTCCTTTCTACAGCGGATTCTGCGAATTTTCATGGCACTTCATGCTTTTCAACATGTTAAATGGAGTTCTATCTCGTATGTCATTTCCATGTTATGTAAGGATCGTCTGCAATGCCATATATCTTCAAAGGAAAGAATGTTGGCCATGTTCAGGCACGCATGATCAATATTTATTACCTATATGCGTGGTAGAAGTATCTAGATAATGTCTTATATCCGTGATACCATGCCACTTTGGCCGGTCGCAGTCGATATTCATCAAAGGGAATCATTCACCGTGGCAAGATGCGTCTGGGTATCCTTAGGTATAAACACCTGTACCACAGATTGATCCACTTTGGCGGTAGGAAGATAACATCAAAATAAAAGGTTCTTTAATCATCACATCAGAAGAAGGATATTTCACGTTTTTTACAAGATGTTGAGCTCAAACTTTTATCGCCCACAAGTAGCCCGACAGACAATTAGGACCCCGAGATCGTCCTCGGTCAACAAAAGTGTAGATTGTATTTCTGCTGAATACCGTTACTTACCCTACAATTCATGGCCACCCTTTTCCCAATTATACATCACATCGTCGGGACCAAGATTGATCAGGGATAAAAACAAAGAAACGGCTGTGAAATGTAAATCCGTTATCCGTGGAACGCCTCATTGTCAAACAGATAGATTGCCACATCGGGCGGGAGAGGGCGATGCCCTTATTTCACTTGAGTCAATGACTCGCGAATCATACAAGAGTATCAGCGCAGAGTATCATTGAAGGATTGGCCTATCAGATTTGTCAGCTTGCCGCCCACTTTAGTGAATTACCAACAATCAGATAAAGTAAGCAGGTCGTCGTAGATCGGATTGTACGAAGCTGTAACCATCTGCTCGAGTAGTATATGGGTCACTCTGGCCAATGGGCCGCTCGAGTAGTATAGGGGTCACTCTGGACAATGGGGTGCTTGTTATATAACAGGCAGATAGAGTCCAATGACCTTGGAAGTCTATTAAAGTGTATATAGGTTATACATTTGCCAAGGTCCTAAATTAGGTCTCTGGCTAAACATCCATCATGATATATTCTCCCCCACCCAAGCCAAGGATCCTCAAATTAAAGAATGTCAAGGATGGAAATACAGGACTTGGGGCCAATTCCTCCCGTGTGCCCTTACGTAAATTGAATTATAAGGAATTCATCTGGAATTAAATTGAGTCGTGGTTGGGTCTGCCTAAGTTCCCTAGACGAAGTCACATCTCTAATCAATCAACTGCTAGAAGGCTAAAAAAGCTTCCATAAAAGCTGGCACAGTGCTATTGAAAATAGTCGCACTCGATCCAATTGTATATTTTTTTAGAAAAAAAAACCTTCTAGCAAAGTCTGACATTGAAGTTGCAATTGACAATAATGATATACAATAAGGCGTCCTCGGGAATACTTATACTAATACATTTGTTGAAATTTTAGTTGACTTCGGTTCCGATATGGTTAGCCTTATCATTCCATTATGTTGCAGACTCCGGCTGACATTCATCTCACTTGAGGCCTGAATCCTTTTCCAATATGACAAACGAAAGCGGCTGGTGTAAAGAAGGGAGGACAATGAGGGAGGCTCAGAGAACGATGAAGCTGTGAGGCATGATAACAGCACTTCTCCAAATAGCGCACTATCTTTTGGATAATCAAAAGTTGACAACTGAAGTCTTATTTGGGTTTCTCATCAGCCTGGGGGGGTCGTGGCTGATAAGCAATCAATGTCGCTTCGATCATCCCTTGAATAAGTGGCAGAGTGGGAGATCTTAGATGACGATAGTTGTGCTTATTCGACGTGATATCTAAAGTAAAGGATGTTAGTCGGGCAAACAAGCGAACACTCTTAGAAAGAAACATTTTGAGTTTCTGACGGCCAACTATCCACTGTCAGACAAAGCGAATGCCGGAGTTCATACGGCCAGTTGGATGGACTTCGATGGAATTATTTAGTTAATTTTCTTTTTTTTCGAACGAGCAAATGACAAAGAAAATTTTAAGAATTCTGATGGCGGATGCCACAGTTTGCTGAATGCGAAGGGGATATATCACTCGCATGAAAATCAAGAATCAAATGCAATTTAAAGTGGTTCATCAAACTCATTGCACATCGGTAAATAATGTTCTGCATAAAGATTTTGGAGTCACCAATAACTTATGATCTATACCGCTGGAGTGGAAAATTCAGGAGCACTGATTCACCATTCTGCCTCATTGTTATTCAATCAAGAGATCCCTGACGATGGAGTGGAGTTGGAATTTGAATATCGGTTTGATTTTATCACTTGAATGACATAGTGCATCAAAATCACGAAGTCGAGTGTACTTCAGTTGTACATCTGTCAGTGAAACTCACCCCCTACAGTCTCGGGATGTAACCTAGTTGAATGCACGCTCTTCATTCACACATTCAACCAACGAATCTGATATCAGCAAAGGACCAATCAATGGTGAAATTGATACTCACACCCCTTGGATTGGAGCAGACACTTTGACCAGGGCGCAATCGCTCTTCGCAGCTTTGATAATATGTTTGGTTTTGCTGTCAAAAGCGATGACAACAACTATATTACCAGAGTGTAACATTAACTTCTCATAAAATGTCATGTATGCGTCAGAGGATGAAAGGAATGGTTTCATAGTGAGCCTTGGGCAACACAGGACGTGAGGCTTCAACCACAACAATCAAAGAACACTTGAAAGATCACTGAAGATATACTTACAAAGGAGGTGTTGCCTTCATCCTGCCTTTTATAATTTTACAATCTTTGCAAATCATTTAATGCCTCGGGCTGCTGAATACTATTTCCACTCCGCTGCATCCACAGTACTCTTATAGCAGTGGTAACAAAAAACACACAAAACTTTCTACTGACGTCGCTTTCTCTCAGGACATTGAAGTCGAAGCCTCAACTATTTGTGTTCGAGTCGGACTGATCGATACACTTTGTCTCAACCTTTCGCTACTTTCCTTAAGCAGGAACTTCCTCATATGTTCTGGCCGATCGGAAGCCCTGTACTCAATAAGGATAAGTTTCGAATGAACATTATCACTTTCGTTCTTTTTCTGCATGAAATCTACATCGATCCCCCAACCCAGCACATATTCCTAGCATTTGCGCCATCGTTGGACTCACACCAACATCCATCGTGTAACCTATCCGTCATCGAAGGGAATAATGCATTTCATTTTTTCTGTTTCCGGTAACTTCCTTGTGATGATAGATTAGTTATGGCTTCAACAAAGCCCAGAGCCGGATACTGCTGTGACAGTTGTTTATGTACCACGCAAGTGTAATTGACGACATGCAGGTTTTAATGTAGCGTCCCAACGTCACTGATCAGGCACGTTGTTGACATTTTTACAAACAAATATTATTAAGTTTTGCCGAATCGCAAAAAAAGGATAAAAAGGCCTGACAAGTTCGTGGTTACAGTTAAACCTCCCAATACTTCATTTCTGACAAGACTGATCTTCAAGTCATACTCGCAGTACATATCAGTTCCAACGTCCTTGTTGTTGCCGGTGTACTAGCTGGATCCACACAGAGATCTACCTCATCAACAATACCGTGTTATTGGTTGCTCATGGGTAACTGTCAGATACAGGTACGATATGGACAATCGACTAAAGCTCCCAGCGGTGTAAGCGATTATGATGGCACTGCTTGGCAATGGCATGTAAAGAAAGAATATTCAGTCCGTCATAACGGAGTGAACAGTTTTCTACAGCGATTGATGCCATCATTGGTATAACTCTACATAACAGGTGTCGTCGTTCCTTAACCAATTCCTACAATCAATCTACCAGCGAGTTGTATATGGCGTACAACGTACAACATCCAAAATTGCACATGAATACCCAATAGGAATTCGATACAGATGGCTAAATAGCAACCATCTTTATCAAGATCCACAATGCCATAGCAAAGAATTTGTCCAGCTTTGGCCCTGGGAGGGTTGGGCCGAAACACACTGAAGTTGCCTTGCTCAGTTGTCGTCTCGTTGAACCTCCACTGTCCCAGACATAATTGACGACTTCAAAAAGTTTAGCAATTCTAGATTCTGCTAATCTCGTTTCTGAAAAATTCTATTAGCCGTTTGTTCGTATTCTATTGGAATCTGCAGGGTTGGATCTCGGGCTGAAGTAATATCCTGTCTCTTTTCTATTTCAGATTACAGCTGATGCGCAGGAAGCAGGAGACCATTCTGTCCTCGTGTGTCCGCGCACTTAATAGAACACGGCTTTTGCTGAAATTCTATCGAATACAATATTGGCTGTTCATCTCAAACTCTGAGGGCGACTCTGTTTTGATTCGTGCTCATAATCAAACTGTTGATGTTGATATAAGTATCCATGTTGATCAGCCGATGTGACAACTTCGTACGACCAACGGCCGTTACTGTTGCGACGAAAGATTAGATTGGCGAAGAGTGGATCAGGCCTTTCTTTGCGCTGAAGGAAGTCGCTTTGTCATTATATCACATACCAGAGATGACAGTCATGACGGCATAACTTGTCACAGCAATATGATAAGTAAGACCGCCGACGCAAAGACCAGATTTTGGATGTCTTGCAAGTGTTGCCACTTAATGTATGTAACGATCAATAGATTTGTGGTCAGCTGGTATGTCCCCAGAATGAGTATGATGTGCAGACAGGTGTTCGAGAAATGATTGATCAGAAGGTCCGTGATACTAATATCGAGTCGCATGTGAAAGTCATGCATGAATATACATGAGCACGTCTTTATGGATTGTAGCGATCATCCATCATTGCAATGAATTGCCTAGATTATCAGGAGGTCCGTTTACAGCAAAGCATCCCATCCCATCAATATATCAATTTTTGATATGACCAAATTTTTGTTCAAGACAATTTTAATGGTCAATGCAAGCTAGCCTATTTAAGAATATTTGGCCCCAAACCAAGGTTAAAGACGTCCATTCCAGTCATTGCCGAATGATAAAGACCGTCAACGGCATCTTCGTCAAACAGAAGAAGTATCCCACACTGCCCCTTCATTGGTGTTTTATCCACAGTGGTTTTCAGTACCAACACAAGAGATGAATGTAAAAAGTGGCCTATACTAATCCTTTGATAAATGTTGTGTCTTTTTAAGCTCGATATCGAGCAACAATATATTTTTTGTTGTACCCTACTTAGACACCTGCCGAACTCGGGAGAGACTTTGATTTTCTTCAGACACATTTTTCTTAGACGGAACTCATGTTTTGCCGATAGTTTTTTATGAAAATACCCATGACATTTGTCGTCTCAGGGTCGTAAGTCGGAACCAGCTGTTTGTGGTGGCCTTTTTGGCAAGTCAAATATCGTAGTTCATGCTGATAGAGAATGTACCAGAAACTAATGCCTGCGTCCAAGGGGCTATCATTTTGACTGGAAATGTTAGAAAACTACTGAGATGCCACGTACAGCACATACATTTATACTTCTATCATTTCGACCCATCTGTCTCCTGAATCAGCCAGTGGGTACATTGTATGATGTATCAGAAATACCAGTATCTGAAAGATTAGAGATTAGACTATTGATCATATGGGAGAGAGATCATGCACTTATTTCAAAACCAATATCCTATTGATTGCATTTATATATTGGCGGGGAAGTTAGATTGGAAAATTATGGCTGTATGGTGGCATATAACTGAGTATGACATAGTCATCCAGTGATAATTTCAAGTCTGCGACATGTGGAAATTATGTCATTTAAGTATCTGATTGAGCGTTACCAGTCAGACAAGGATAAACGTTTCGTGAGTTGTCGCTACAACTGACTATCGTCGCTACATTCTGCTGCGCCACTCATTTCGAAGTCATGTTAGCCCGTAGTTAGATTTACGAGTTGCCCCTTATCTAGATTAAGCTGCGTCTTTTCTAAAAATAGGTCGCTGCAAAAAGCGCACATCTGCACATGTCCTGATTTCATCGATGAACTCCAAATTGGTTTAACACCACTTGACTATCGGAAGATTATCGCACGTATTTTTACAAGCTGTTCATTCCACCACGTGGCGGCACAGCTAGATCTAGGCCATGATATCTCCATGGTGTAGTGGAATCAGTGAGTTTCGAGGAAGTCGTCGCACAACACGCAGAACAGCCGTCCTTGCTCTGACTGACAGTCACAAAGGGCAATTATCTTCTTACAGCTTCTTTTATTAATATAGAATCGGGTAATGGAAAGCGATGACAGGTAACACATTTTCTCCTACCTTTCCTCAATTCAATTCAAGCCAACTTGCACAAAGTACATGCAGACACACGACCGAAAAAATATCTCAAATCGTCGCCAAATTTCATTATGCACGCTCTAACGATAAACAGCCTCCATTGTCAATGCCGCGGAAGGGGTACTGAGGCAATCCATTAGCAGTATTCAACAGAATATTGGCTATAAACGACCTTGCTAAGTCAAAATGCTACTGATATGTTGGTGATTACGCCCGAGGGGATGTACCACTCTATCGAACACCATATCATGATCGCACAGTTTGGTTACCAATGACTTTATAATGATAGAAATTTGTCAATATGCTGTTGCGATAAATCAATCTGCTCAGGGCGTTGTCGGGACATGATATTTAAACAGCTTTTGTCATCTTTGTCAGATTAATTGATGCCGTTTTGATACCCGGCAATCGTTTACTCAGAGCAAATCATCGTAGTGAAAATTTCATGGTGTAAATGTTCACGTCCGCGATGACTCGTATCTGCACCAGGACTGGACTGATAGCAAGAAATGTCTGATCGTGCTCTTGGCTTGCGTCGCTCTCACATATGCTTTCAACTTGCCACGAAAGCCACTTAGTAAGCATCTTAAGACTTTTCCCAAACACATTAAAATACGCTCAATCAAATGTTAATGTCCTGTGCAAATCCCACTTACACGACAAATATCTCGATATCTGTCGGTTTCTTCCATGGTTTTCTCTTATTCGATTTTTGTTCATTCCTGTCCTACCGAACCGTTGAATGAATGGTTCACAGGTTAAGGTGTGCTTGTTACATAATCAATTACCGCCATCTAGCATTCCGCATGAACGTAACTTAGTATAAGCATTCACCGGCATATTGTCCTTGTTTGACCGGCGTATTGTCCTCGATTGACAAAGACTGATTGATTTAATTATGCGTACTTCCTTTCATAGCAAATCATGCACCGCCTTTTTCATTCATCGCGTGCTGCGGGAATTCGAAATGCAATCCTGCTATGTTCCGGATGGATTGTTTTTTACGACTTGAGCGAGGAGTATCTGATTAAGCGAGAGTTGTGGTAAAGACTCCCCAAGAGAGATTCTCAGAAGAGAGCAAATGTTCATGCACGAGTACCAATGATGGTGTGATGCAGTGAAGAGTTAGTCAGTCCCTATTGATAGAGTCTATGCAACCGTTCCAAAATAGCCGAATGATAGTAATACTGACGTTTAACATATGTAAAGCCGAGTGTATGTTGATATAAATGCGCAGAGTGGCATCGAATAATGTACGGTGCGAAGATCAACAGACCTGTTATACATACACTGATCTATTTGACTTCACGAAGCAATCCATCACTTTTACATCAGAGTCCTCGGCGCCCCTGGTCTTTAAAAGGTCACTTCTAAATGAGCTTTCGAATTAAAGTTGTTTGTAGCCATCAAGCTGCTCCTAACACCATTTTAATGAAATTGTTTGGTCCAGCCACCTGAACACAAATACTCTCAGTTATTTCTGGAGTCGAACTGGCCAAGTGAAGCTTGATGGATGTAAAGTATTACCTGAAGAGAACCTTGGTTCGCGAACTCAAATCATGCAGCTGAACGGTGCAAGAGAAGTGAAAATCCTTTTTTAAATATTTTCATGGCGACGAGGTAAGTCTTGGAGTTTAGAAGAAAAAACCAACGTTGAAGTAAACGGAGTCTTACTTGTATTACTGAAGAACATTAATCATAGCTGTTTAAAGTAGTCATTCCACCTGAAGCACCTTGCCACAGGTTGGAATTGTAAGAACAACGCTTGGGTTTCTTCTTGTTTTTTTTCCAACTGTTAAGGCTGTGGATCTGGAATTTGAGGAGACACCAGAAAACCTTTTGATACAAAGCACCACAGATAAGAAATGTCGGTGTTATTTGAAGCTGCTTGAGCGACTTTGCCATGTAGGAAGGTCAGGCAGGAAAAATCTGGGGAAATCATCAGAAAAGTGACAATAAAGCTTTTTTGTGCGCGGCTGAAGTCTGGGCGGCCGTGGACCAGACGTTTTTTAATTATTACGCGGCCTAAAGGGTAAAGCACTCCCTTCTCCTCCTCGACTCACATCTAAGAGCTTGATATAAGTTCTATTCAATCCTCATTGTCTGATCCTGGAGACACTGTGGTTCGCCTTTGTCAGATCTTGGGTTGAATTTCCTATAAGGATATTTTCTTCACGGAACCTCCGGTAATCAAATAAGCCAGGATTGTCAGCAGAGTCATTATACTAATATGGGAAGGTCTGCGAGGGAAAATTGAACTTCAGTCTAGTGCACTGGGTAAAGTACATATTACACTGATGGACTGTGTACTAGCCTGGGAGCAGTTGACCTTATAGTCCTCTTTGCGAACTGATTAATACCTTATTATACGTATCTTGAATCTCTTGACTAAAGTGTGTATAGCGATGAATGACGATTTTTCGCCAAGACTAATCTAGACTGATAAACAAGTACATGTACTATATGCGGACAAAGTTTCAGCAAATGTGCATTCTCGATAACAGCACTGTTCCATTGTGTAGAACTACACTCTATTTTCCTGATCCAACAGTAATGCGAACGCCGTACCCCTTTAAAGAAGATCTTATCTTGGTGTAATCTACCCACAACAGCCTTCACTGGCAAGATTACTATTACTATTTCGTGGCTGCGTGAAAGACACATACGACGTACAGCAACAGAATGGTATGTCAAAGTGTTAATATGAAATGCTATATTAGTAGGTGTAACTATAAATGACCGAAATAGCCAATTGCAGGGAGGAGTAGATACAGTGATGACTGAGATTGATGATTATGGAGATGGAGATCGAATCATACGAAAATGATGAGTAATGGTGTCAAAATGGCTGATATTTACAGCAATTTCGGATCAGGTGTCCGTGTACAAAACGATTTGAACTAGTTGAACTCAACAGAAATAAAAATAATTGTACGTTATTTTCTAACTGACGTAACGTTTGACTTAAGCCTTGACTATCAAATGTATCGTGGATAGGACAGCATAATCATAGATCAACTAGAGAGCATGGTGATTGCACTGGAGTGTGTGCAGTTTTGGATTTCAAAGGAATATCAAAGTACATGATGGAGTATTTCCGATCACAATGTACTAAAGTACATATGCAAACACAAGTTCATCGCAAGTGCGTGCACTAATGCTACTCTTATTTCTTATTCCAAGTACGGCACACACGGCGGCAGTCTCCCGCTAAGTGAAATCAAGCTGTCATATTCTATGTATGTCACATAGACCTTTATCTCAGTGGTCTTTTGTGATCGAGGCGACAGAACGTCAGGAAGTGTCTGGGACCTAAGCGATCAATGTCGTACTGAACACATCAAATTACACGGTGGATTATGATATGATGATACCATAACACACAGCCAATATAAATGCACTTAATGCACTTGAACTGTCCAGGACTGAGAAGAAATCTACTGAACTAAACCCCAAACGTCCAACACCGCACGTTCTTTTTCATATTTTCCGTAAATCTGCCTGAGCGCAACACGGGTGGAGCCTCAGGGAAATCAATGTCGAGTGCGCTTGATTTGCCGTTAATCGTGCAATTAGAAGAGGGTATGACGAACCGAACTAGCAGTCTTCTGGAAAAATGATAATTAGGTTGTTCAATGTTTATTTGATTACGAACTGGCATAGATGTTTCCAATACCTTATCTGAGGGTGGCATTGCACGTTAAGAGCAGGTTAGGAACACTGCATTGTACATAACGTTGTGAGAATGCGGTTATTTTGTGTGCAATACACTCTTTACTAGAGCTATTTAATAACAAGTAAGATGAGATATATTCCCTTCTCCCAAAGCTAATTTCGGAAGCAATTTACCGATCAATTTCTTTTAACACTATTCAGCAATGGCGTACATGTTGTATAAAATGGATTGCGTTGTTCAGTGGTTTCAGGTGATAAGCACCTTTTTCACGCCGCGTCCGGCTCTCCGCAACCTTCATCAAAGCGACCACAATCAAGCCAACACCATGTCCCGAATACTAACCAATTTGGCTGGTCACGAAAAATACACAGAAATACGTTTTGTATTCCCGTCAGTTCTTGTACTGCACTAACAAGTGTGCATGGTTCTCCTATCAGCATTTTTATGTTTTGTTGTCGCCTTAACTGCCCGTTCTCGTGATTGACAGAGGTGCTTCTTCGTAGAGAGTGGTATTCGAATTAATCACCTTTTAGAAAAAAACGGTGCTCTGAAGACCCAAATGATAACCTTGCATCAAAAGACCTATCTGCAGATACTTTTATATTCAGATTACATTAAATGGAAAAAAACTTCTTTAAAAATTCAGATCCAAAAATTTCCTCTATTAAGCCACTCAAATATAAAAATATGAAAGCGATATTCATTATGGCCAACATATGCCCGGATATCAGATATAGTGCAGATATCCTGTTACAACAACCCTAGCAATAAAGCAGCATGCAAAAGGAACGCTTCCCACTCCACTCACGATCTAAACGAATTCGGACGCTGTCAAGACATCTCAATCGACAAGGGTAATCTTTAACGACCTATGTCGTACTCTGCTGAACATTACTACGATGACATTGTAGTAAGATAGGGATTGGGAGAAGGGAATATATTTCATCTATACTTGTTATTAAACAACTCATTAGTAAAGAGTGTATTGCACACAAAATCTTCTTTTAAAGAAGGTTACATGCGTGACATGGCAAATTCATTAATTGGTTTCATTTGCAAGCGACATGAGCTCCTGCATGCATTGAATTTTTTGCCGAACTATATTAATTTCTTTTTTTTCTTGACACATGAGCATCGCTCATTCATTCGAACGGCAAAGATTGGTTAAAGCAGAACAGATAGCTATTCGATCTTGAACTAGGAGATGTCTTAAAATAAGGGCTCTGTCCACATGACCGATAATTTCACAGATTAATCGAAAGACGAAAGCCTATATTTTCTCCAAAAGGTGAATACTATCTATATCACTACAATGTGTACACAATAGTGAGAGAGGCATCCCTATCCAATGGTCGTTTCGGAAGGAAACAGCACTTCCCTTGCCCGTTATATGCATACGTGACGCTTTTTGTGAATTTATCGAGTGATTTGGTTAGCATGGTGCCCATTATCGTTGACCATCATGATTTTTATCAACCCCACGCCTACATATTAATACATACATGTACATGTAGTATCGATATAAACAAATAAACAAAAAAATTACAATCAGCGCAAATCGTAGTGAGCTCGAATGCTCTTTTGAAATGCACGTCTCTTCGCTAAAAAGAAGTAATCAGGCGAGCACGCTCAGATACATTTTTGATAGGAGCTATTTTCGACTGGCCCATTAAACATGTTAACAACTTCACCAGTCTACTCCAATTTGATTTCAAGAACTTTTAACAAAGTCATTACGGTTTGAGGTTTCGTGACCACGTTATCTGATCCAAATTGAATCTTCAATTGTTCACCCCGAGAAGGGTTTCCATATACAATGTACATGTATATCTTTGTTATCCATTCATAGTGACAAAATGAAGAGGCGTTTATGATAGAAACCTAAGGGAAGTCCTATTCATTTAATCAAAATATGATTCAAAGTTCATTTCATTTTAAGTAATTATTTTAGTGCTGGGTCTCATAACATGCATAACTAGTTGCTGTTGTCGTAGTTTTTCGTACGAACGCGGATGCTAGAGTTCAAATGATTAGCACGTACGCGATGTTGATAACATGTACTGCAATACTAAAATGTGATGAGAGTAGGCCCAGGTGTTATTCTCATGCATGGTAACTCTACATAATAACGTAAAGGACACTTTTACACACACTTACATCTTGCAATAACAGTACTGTCCGGTTAGACCAGTGAAAATGGACCCGAAGTAGCCTTATTTACAATCAACATGATCGTTACAAGACCGTGACAGTAACTCTGCCGGAAGCTGTTACAGGGGTAACAGTTGTGTTGATCGTCTGTGCTATCTGCTTTCCAGAAGACCGATGCAAAAATCAACCACCAAGCCTTCCCAGACCATAACCACATCGCGAAATATGAAGAAAAGTTGTTGTTTGCAGTGTTGCGTTCGACTCTACATTCGGGATGATTTAGGAGCCATGGTAGTCGCCCAGGTCAGATTTGCGATTCAAAATTCTGGCCAATCATTGTAAATGGATGGTGATGGCCGGGTTTTTTTCATCCATACTGGAAAAAGATACCACGACAAGGCTGGTTCCGGCAAACTTGATATGACAGCCAGCTAGTCGATTATTCTTGCCACAGCATCGGGATTTATTTGGTTAGCAGCAGACAAACAAGAAGATGCACCCGTATTCTGACATATTATGAAAAATGGAGTAGGCAATAGAATTGTGTGCAATCGCGAGACACTGACGACAAAAAATATCGTAGTCGTGGTACTAAACCATTGCTTATGGTGGAAATTTATCCTACTACCGATCATTCGACACGATAAACTACCAAATCTACTTTCGAGGTGTTCGCGAAAGTAATTTTGATTGGATTAACCAAAAGAAATGGGAGTAATATCGCGAATTAGACATTTAAAGAAAACACATTAGACCCAAAATTGATTCCTTAAATGAAATAGACCCAAAATAGATCTGTGTGATTCATTAATACGATATTTTGTCACAGTAAAATTAATTAAACCCAAAATACTGCTATATTTGCATTTTTATGGTAGCACAACATCTTTATCAAACTCCATATCATTCATCACCGGCTTAATCCGGAGGCATCTCGTTCGAAGCCTTTTACACGTAGAGGAGAATAACCCTAAGGATGTAGCTCGTGTACAAAATGGCTGTAAATATGAAAGAGACCCTACTCGACGATGATATGGATCTCTCTCGCCAACAGAATTAGCAGGTCTGATTTAAATGGGGTTTCGATAAACGATAAATTCAAATAAGTCAATAAGATATTTCTGGAGTCGGATGATGGTACGGACGATTTTCAAACTTCCTAATCGTACTGTTTGCTTGCTTAAAATGAAGTAATTAATTCCTTTGCCAGTGGCCCTATCTCTATCGATGGCCGCTGCTTATAGAATGCCTATGATTCGATATGGATATTTAGAACCTGAACAGTAGTTTGATGTGGTAATTGAATTTTCCGGCTGGCTTGGGGACCCAATCAGATTTTTAACGAATTGGCTGCAGGCTTCGTCCGACATTTGAATAGAGTATGTACGTATGATATTTGCTTGAGTAAATCAAGGTGGACTCTTTCATTATAGGGACGAGTTAGGCCTAAGGCAGGTGTTGTTCTCTTCATCAACTATTCGGGTCAGTATTCATATAAGAAAAAGGCGTAAGAAACAGCTCTTTGAGGTTACTACTTAACTAATTGAATTCCGAAGTCTTCTGCCTGACAGCAGTTATGAGGACAATGCTATGAATAATTGTATCTTCCTCTATGAATGTCTCGATTGAAGTAACCGATTTCAATAAAAAACATATCTATCAAAGTCAATAACGAATACTAGGCCCGCAAGAAGATCCTTTTGCAATGTTCAAAATAAAGCTAAATGGCTACAACAAACATTTCCATCTCATTTCTTAGGAGTATGAAGGATTCGTTACAGGAATGGGGTTACTGTTACCTTGTATATGTCTGTATTTCAAAGAATATGCCGCATTCTTTTACTGATTTTGAAACTTGAATAGTCAGTTTGATTCACCGACAAATGTTAAAAGTTACTATCGATTTAACATTTGGTGAAGCTATCTTACTTTGATTCGAGTTCAACAACTCTTTAACAGAATAAAGAATAAAAGAAAAATAGTTTTCTTCCCTTTGTTATTAACAACGGAAATAGTTTGCAGCCTTCTTCAGATGTCCCGCAGAGAACAAGTGAAATTGGGTAACCCAGTTTTTAGTTCATATATAAAGGAATTGCAAATCAAAGAGCACGATATTCCATTGATATCTCAACCCTTGTTCGAGGCCAATTTGTTTGCCTTATTACTGTTTAGTGATCCAATTATTGACACTGTCATGTCAGTGTCGACATGATCAGTCATTAGCATTTCGGAAGAATTGCTGAATTGAAATGCTTGTTGATATGTTTGTCATTGAAAAATGAATTGATTTTGAACATTTCTAAAGAGTCAATTTGCAGTTCGAGTATCTCGATTTTTGCAACATATGTTCTTTGTTACAATATCATTCATTTTGTAAACATATCTAACATACAATTTACTGGACAGGCATACATCTGTCGGGATCATCACTCCACTATTTCATTTGAGAGATGCAAGAGCAGAGTTCTTGCACACGGTATAGATGGTTGAACTTGATACGTCTGACACCGTACTGTTGTCTGGCCAGGTATTCAACTGAAACACATTGTGGTTGGGGATTACAACTACAATGTACTCATCAAATTTGCAATATGTGGACCATTGTACTGAGTAGAATCAGAGTGGGGTCTTGCACTGCTACAAGCACTCGTTCAGACAGGAGATGCTCTCCGATTACCCCGACTTAAGCAAGCAATATCAGAACTGGAAAGAAAATTAATAAAACAGCATAACAATGACCAGGACTACATCCTGTCTATGAGGCCACCAACAGTAAATTAATTTCTAGTCGACAGTAGCATGAGGCGGCTCGGTGGGGATAATTGTCTTCGCCAGTACAGCTGATGCACAATATCTTAGAAAAGTCTTCCAAATGGAAACTATCGAACAGCGGCAATAACAAAAAAATAATAAAGAACCCGTTGTATGTTTTCAAATTATTCTGCATGAATATACATTTTCCTTGTTGTTCGTGGATGTACTTACCTCCCAAAGCATTTTACATTTGTGATACACAAAACATAAACCTTGTATGATACAATTAGCTAGTAGTATTTGATCACGTACATGTAGTTTGAACCTTAACCGAGCATGTTAGCCATATTACCTCAGGAGTTCACATGCATTACTTGAACACTCCACTGCCAAGCTAAGTCTAAGTTTGCCTGAATGGAAAATGTTGACTGCAGACTTAAGTACGGTACAACATCAAAAACACAGTTTAATACTCTACAGTTAGAGGGAGCATACTGAACTATGCTAGTCAGCTGCAGGATGTAAATCATTATGACCTGTAATTAAATTCATTGACTTTCAATTCAATCTAGATACCTCAGATATTTAGTTTTTTACAGCCATTGTTATATTGATAGTATACCAGATATACAAAAGTAATTAAACGTATGGATCCACATGAATATGGCAAAATAATTAATTATCATTCGAAATGGAAATGTATAGCTAGTCTATCAACCATGGTATATTATCTACTTTTTAGAATCGATCTGGAGTAAATAGTTTTGTATCTATCGTCTCAAAATATACGCATTTTTTTATAAAATGTGTGACAAACACAGAGGTTTACCGCCAAACAAATGATGGGCAGCACATTTGAATGACAAGGGCAATGACTTCCAATAAAGATTAGGAAATCAATGAGATCTCTTCATATACTACCTCGTGTCGATTGAGATCAAAACGCACAGGATTGGGAAGGATGAAACTGTAGCTGTGGTAGGAACAGGGAAATCTAATACGTTCTGAACTACATACCCAAGGTTAATACGTTACCTTTGGTCAAAATGAACTGCTTAGAATAAGCCACGTATGCACAATAGGGAGGTTCCGCACCGCCTACGATTACGATTACGATTACGATTTGTGTATGACGTCATCAATTTTTGCAGCAACGTCATCAGCCCTGAAATCGTCTGCGGCATATTCGGTTCGTTTCTACGACGATGGCGGCTAATCTTCGTAAGTGATAAACGATCATCGAGAACGTCAATTTCATGCACTTCCAAAGTATCCTGGGTCACGTTTTTCACAAACAATATATTTTGACTATGCACTCCAGACGTAGGACCTGCAAATTTCATGGCCAAAGCTGTTTTATACCGTCATGACTGCAATGAAATTGGAATGCAAATTCGCTCTGTTCGTGAGCCGTGGGTTTCTTGAATGACATCAAGAGTATTTTTGCGGAACTGAATTTAGCTGCTTCTCGACGCGATTACGATTACGATTACGTTTTCCGAAATCGTAATGGTAATCGTAATCGTAGGCGGTGCGGAACCTCCCTATTGTGCAGTGAGAATTACCAATTTTCGTGAATGGGCAAAATAAGACGCCAGGCTATCTTATTATGATTTTCACCTTTCATATACTACTATCAATCCCCCAATGGTCGCATATAATTTTGTTGGTCCTTTGACATGCTTCGAGCCAGGATTTCAAGACCTGCAGTCAAGTGCAACAGGGGCAGCATCTGTGATTGACAAGGTCAAAATCGCAATAATGGGCATGCTCCTTTCTGTTCGCTTCATTGGCGAGTTGTTGGGTTCGAAGATGTCAGTCAGTATCGAGTGGACGCAAACTGACAGATATTGAACAGTGCCATTTAGATGACAGATCTCGTCAGGCTACTGTAGGCTGCCTTTTCTCCATTAGCTCGTGTTCATAAAGATGTTTTGATAACGACGATATGTTTTTTCAAGCGCACTTTCATTTGCGTCATATCATTCGTCGCCTCAACAACTCTCTTCGTGTAGGAAACTAGGAACATATTCTGGCACATTTCACAGAAACACAGTATCGGTGACGGATACTAGTGATAAGTCTCTAAGCCCAGACTCTTGTTTCAGTATCACATTATCGACAAATAAAGGTAAACTAGGTTCGATGGCGGCCATGGACTAAGTATGGCAGACGTATTGACGACTGGGGTGACAGGTTTTGTCTGGTCGATGTCAGTGCTTCTCCTCTACCGTCCTGAGGGAGTGGTTACCGGAATTCCCCACCTTATAGGATGTTTAGTCCATATATTGCCTATTGTTATCGAGGAGAGTACGGTTCACATCAGTTGGAGTTTGAATTCTAATTCCAACAATAACATTGTTTTATTAACAGAATGATTATCAAATTAAGGAAGCAGTTGGTACAGCGATTAATGTACCGATCTTACCAATATCCCATGTGTCATATGCTGATGACCAATGCAGCGAAAGTTGGGACTTTGTTCCAACAACCTATTTTCTATGTTGACGACCAATGCCGCGGAAGTTGGCACATTGTTCCAACAACCCGTGTGCTGCGTTGACGACCGATGCCACGGAAGTTGGCTCATTGTTCCAACAACCCGTGTGCTGCGTTGACGACCGATGCCACGGAAGTTGGCATATTGTTCCAACAACCCGTGTGCTGCGTTGACGACCGATGCCACGGAAGTTGGCTCATTGTTCCAACAACTCGTGTGCTGCGTTGACGACCGATGCCACGGAAGTTGGCATATTGTTCCAACAACCCGTGTGCTGCGTTGACGACGGATGCCGCGGAAGTTGGCATATTGTTCCAACAACCCGTGTGCTGCGTTGACGACCGATGCCACGGAAGTTGGCATATTGTTCCAACAACCCGTGTGCTGCGTTGACGACCGATGCCACGGAAGTTGGCATATTGTTCCAACAACCCGTGTGCTGCGTTGACGACCGATGCCACGGAAGTTGGCTCATTGTTCCAACAACTCGTGTGCTGCGTTGACGACCGATGCCACGGAAGTTGGCATATTGTTCCAACAACCCGTGTGCTGCGTTGACGACCGATGCCACGGAAGTTGGCATATTGTTCCAACAACTCGTGTGCTGCGTTGACGACGGATACCGCTGAAGTTCAACAACCCGTGTGCTGCGTTGACGACGGAGTCACGGAAGTTGGCACATTGTTCCAACAACCCGTGTGCTGCGTTGACGACGGAGTCACGGAAGTTCGCACATTGTTCCAACAACCCGTGTGCTGCGTTGACGACGGAGTCACGGAAGTTCGCACATTGTTCCAACAACCCGTGTGCTGCGTTGACGACCGATGCCACGGAAGTTGGCATATTGTTCCAACAACCCGTGTGCTGCGTTGACGACGGATGCCGCGGAAGTTGGCATATTCTTCCAACAACCCGTGTGCTGCGTTGATGACGGATGCCGCGGAAGTTCGCACATTGTTCCAACAACCCGTGTGCTGCGTTGACGACGGATGCCACGGAAGTTGGCATATTGTTCCAACAACCCGTGTGCTGCGTTGACGACGGATGCCACGGAAGTTGGCATATTGTTCCAACAACTCGTGTGCTGCGTTGACGACCGATGCCACGGAAGTTGGCATATTGTTCCAACAACCCGTGTGCTGCGTTGACGACGGAGTCACGGAAGTTGGCACATTGTTCCAACAACCCGTGTGCTGCGTTGACGACGGAGTCACGGAAGTTCGCACATTGTTCCAACAACCCGTGTGCTGCGTTGACGACGGAGTCACGGAAGTTCGCACATTGTTCCAACAACCCGTGTGCTGCGTTGACGACCGATGCCACGGAAGTTGGCATATTGTTCCAACAACCCGTGTGCTGCGTTGACGACGGATGCCGCGGAAGTTGGCATATTCTTCCAACAACCCGTGTGCTGCGTTGATGACGGATGCCGCGGAAGTTCGCACATTGTTCCAACAACCCGTGTGCTGCGTTGACGACGGATGCCACGGAAGTTGGCATATTGTTCCAACAACTCGTGTGCTGCGTTGACGACGGATACCGCTGAAGTTCAACAACCCGTGTGCTGCGTTGACGACGGATGCCGCGGAAGTTGGCACATTGTTCCAACAACCCGTGTGCTGCGTTGACGACATATGCCATGGACAACAACACGACCGTGAGTTTTTCTATGAAGTTACTCTCAAGTGGCTTAAGTACGTCATATTTCACAATTCTATAAAGATGTTATTTCAACCACGATAGTCGTGATGACGACAAGCTGACATCCTTGCCACAGCAGTAGACACAACCTCAACCTTGGCACGCTTCGAGAAGTAACATAATTTCAATTTACTGCCAATTACATCCAATCATCACACGGTAATAGAAATTAACCTACCTTTATTGTGCTGATAATTGATCGAAGACCTTCATGAAATATCCATAGTTGATTTCCTTAAGCTGATTATTGCACGGTAGATTTGAAATTATTCCTTTTAGTGCTGTTGTTGCTGTTGTTATCCTGCAAGCAGAAAAAGACAACGTGTGATGAGAAACTTGATTTTACAATACCGGGTACTAACAGTACTTTCTGTATTCTTTCTAGTACAGACACTAACAGAATGGGCTTTCAATGGGAACTCAACTAAAGCATTTCCCACTACGACAGCATCTGCAGGGGAGCTTATGTGAGAATAGAAACTATCATCAAAAGATACCAACAACACCAGGGGGTGATTTAATTACTGGAGCCGGCTAATTTCATTCTCTACCAACGCGACACGACTTCTGTATGGAATCAGGCCTTAAAGGCAGGTAAACACTGCCGTGATAACATACGACTCATCCAGGTGACTACTAAATGCATGATACCTTAACGCACAAGACTGTTGCACTGCGGAATTACCTACCCAAGGTCATCACCGTGATCAAGGGGTGAATATCAGGCTAACTATACTCAGTAAGAACTTCATGGAGTCCTAAAGATACAAAATGCCCAAATTGAAAGTGCTGCTCCACTTAACAGTGTTGATTACCTTTATTTGTAACGCAGCTGACATGAAAAATTCACTCGAAAATTTCCTCGCTCCTCCTAGATCGAAACGCCTATACGATGATAAGAACAGCCTCGTCATTCACGCTGAAACCGCGTATCATCATGTTACGCAATGATGAACCTGATTGACAACTCAATTTATCCGGGACGGCATGCTTTTATCTTTACCATGTTCTCTCCGTCGCCCTTCATTACCATTGAATAAACCCTTATGAATAAACACTGCACAAACTCTCTTATCTGATAAAGCAACTGCATCAATGATGCATCAAAGACACAGAGGGGTTTTGATCACCGGTTGGGATACTCTCCAATAAATCGAATTGAAATGTTCCATCGTACCGGGGACATCATGGGAAATTACTGCACTAGATTAAGGTTGAATTTATTCTGTGGCCTTGGGTTGCCGATGATTGGTTTGATAAAGAGGCCGCAAGGTCTCACGCATTACCAAAGCATATTTTAAGCTATTTGAAGGATTTCAGAGTTATCATTTCACTTAGACACAATCGTATCTTTGGTTTGATTTGGAGCACGATTTGTCCCTTTTAAAGCCACATTTTAAAGTTTAAGCATGTTTTATAACATAAAACTTTTCCTAAAGGTAAACCTAGTTTTTTAACTAACATACTCTTTTTGAATGAAAACAAGCTTTTTCCATGTTTCTATGTTCAAAAAACATTTATGGCGCAAGCCATCTGTCCAATAACTAGGGAACTGCCTTGTTACTTTGATGGCTTGTGGCATCACAGATTTTTAGTCAGAAAACAACATCGCTCACGCAGAGCTTTACATCTTTTTTCACCAAACCGATGGAATCAACTTTCATTATGTGATCAATCAGTATCAATCGCCTATTCTGGTGACGACCAACATTTGGGTAAATTTATTCGGATATATTTGCATGTCGGATTTGATGCAGGTGCAACTGACACTCGCCGGCTATACAAGTGTGGTCGACAGAAGATAAATTTGTTTAGCTCTCAAGTGTGATTGTTCGGACTCCTGTGCAATGAGTCAGATGACAAGCCAACCAATATGCATATCGCTACGACTAATAATTGTCAACAATAACATGGAACTTGATCATCCAACTGCGATCTTCAGATACTAATAAGCTGGTGATTTCAAATCAATACATCACAGGTAGACCATTTTCCGTGCGCGATTCAATTCTAACTTTTTTGAAAATGAAAAAAATCATTGACAGGCAGCAGCCATATAAATTAAAAAAATACATACTAGTATTATTATAAAGGTTCGTTAAAAAGTTATTTAGACTTTTATACTAGTACAGAAATGTCATACAGTTTATTTACCTTATCAATATCAACACTGGCAAAATCTAACGAGCCAACATCAACATACAGTGAATTTGTTACAGTGACTGAACCGCACCGAATCAACCACGAATGACATTGGCCATTAGAATCTCTCACCGCTGTATTCGTCTACATCCACTGAACTAACTTCACAGAAGGTGACCACTCAAAACCCAAACTAAGTCTTCCATCCAATGAACACAGTCTGGAGTAAGATTTAAAAGTCTTGAACTACTCGGAATACAACTTTTTTGAAAGAAGTGAAGAGTAATCAAGAAAGATCTAAAGAATACTCCTAGTTAGTTTCTTCAAAGAATGCAGATCTTAAACAAAAAGAATACATGAGTTTGGACTCCACTCAATCAACAGAATTACATGCACCAACTTATTGCCCCTACGCCAATACTGATAGGAAGAGCGCCATCAGATAGAAAAGCTAACAGAGCAACTCTCGATTTCCGAAAGAAAACCGATAGATAAAACACTGAGATAAGGAACGTATCCTACCTTTTTCGTGGATGACCAAAAGTCCCAACCACAACAACAATACTAGCACAAAGATTTGTTCTGCTGCCTCAATCACTATCAACAATTCAACGATAGTCCATTTTGCTTTGAAAACGTCCCGTTAATTCCCGACAGCACGTGGAAGATGACACCATGCTTTAGAAGGCGAGAGTAGATTTCAATAGTTACATAGTGAATGCCGAGTTCCAAGCGACAGAAGGTAGATATAGGTGTGGACGCCCTCTATACCAGATTGGAACCTGGAGCAATCATCCGTAGATGCTTTCGATGGTACGATGATCGCTGATCGGTACTGCGGCGTGGGGCTTCAGCACTATAGAACGAGTGAAAGAACTGATGATTCAGCCTTTGTGGTTGATGAAAGACATGCGGTCTATGATAACAGTTTGTAATGACTTATGCGATGTCGAGAACGAAGTTGCGGGTGAAAAGAGATAAATTGACTGCAGTGCCTTTCACTTGCTTGATCTGATTAATATGTTTTCGTCCAGGGACTTGAATGAAAACATCGGGCTACGCTGGCCGACCGAATGGGCAGGGCAGATGAGTCATGGCAGGACATAAATCAATAAAGGGGGGGTGTCCCGTGGCCTTGTTGCTGGAGTGTTCTACAGAAAACCATGAAAACCTCAGTAGTAGTCATTTGAAGACACGGTCAATTCACCGATGAAAAAAATAAGACTGAATTGAAACCTGGCTCAAACTTTGTCATGATAGCAGATCCAGATCCGGATCACTGACAATAGACAACAAACTATCGCGTTGGCTGTTGGCTGATCAACAGAAAATAACGAAGGAAAGGCTACAGCAATTAAGGATCCCGCAAGATCTACTGTGACTACAAACATACCAAGGAAAAAAAACCTCGTGTAGGAACATCGATGCCAAAATTGACTTTGACAAAGTTTGATGGAACTAGAACTGCGTTTTGAAAATAGCTTGATTACCGGTGTAAAAAGCTACAGGGTCCGATTCGACAGTTTTAGGTCACTAAATACGGTGTTCGTTAATGTCAAGTCTTTCATTTCTGAGTACTTATTGAGCAAACATCCTCGACAATATTCTATGCATAGTTTACTTAGTGCGAGCAAGCGAAAAACGATTTTCTCCAAATGATTGAGTGAAAAACGTATTAGTATGAACCATTCAATCAGAAGCAGCAGGTGATTTGATAACATTAGTATAGAAGAATAAGACATAGTTATTATTGTTAAGAAAGCCTAGCCTGGGGTGAAATTGGAGATTTGTCACGAGTAGTCTTTCAAAACATTATCAATGCATAAGAGCAAGAAAAATATGATAATCTATATTTCGTCAGATAAAGCACAGAATGTTAAGGAATGCATGATTGTGATTCTTTTCTTTATCATGTTTTTTCTCAATGTTTATTGGTGACAGTAGGCCTGATAAATGAATTGACGCCCAATTCAACACGCGCACTACCAGCACTTTACTAGTGATAAGCAACCATTGCAAACGATCTACACCGACCCTTCACTATTAAATACAAACGCCGACAACCTAAGAAACAAATACTGAACAAGGCAAGAACGATAGAAACAGATGTTGTCTATGATTCTTCATCAAGCTTCTAACCTATTGAGCGACACATCTTCAACAATTTGGTATTCCCAGGTCACACGTGAACTATATCCCCGCCAACAAAAACCGAAGCAATCCTGTCCGCCATCTCCATCGTTTCATACTCATTGCCTAACGTGAGGTGAACATTTTATGTGATTTCCAATCAGATAGCCACCAACAAAATGACTGCCACAAGGCGAGTTATGCCTATAAATTGCCAATGGCTCTAGTAGATAAAATAACAGTCAAACACATGGGTCCCTGATGAGATACCTCGTCCATAGTGACTGCCAATAGGCTGCTTATTAGGTTTGTTGTATAGATTTCATTCATGTCACCTTATCATAATGTACAACGCAAGCGGTAATGCTGCTTTGAAGGCGATTTTGAAAAAAAATCTTTCTAGGACCCCTGGGTCAGTACAACGTCAGTTACTTCTTTTCCTCTTCTTCTCGGCGTTTGACAACAGATGTATCTTTTGTGTTCCTTTTTTAACTTGACAGTCATTTTGAAATCAACACCGAGAGTCTTGTACAGAATAGCGTTACTTTTGTACTAACTCTCCGCTAAATGAACAAAGCCCCCAGCTCCATCAATCAATTTAACAGACGGCCGTTTTAGATCACTGTCAGCGAAAGGCCAAGCCTCACTCTACTGTTTTAATGCATTTGAGTAATAAAAAAACAACATTTTGCAACATCAGCGTGACAAGCTGTATTCTGATAAGTACCAACTTCCAGCTCGATATTCCCAGTCTACCAATACGTTGTTCATACGAGAGTCCTTTTCGCTTCACTAGTGTATGTACATCATGTACATGAATTGAAAGGCAACTATAATAAAAATTTAATGAGAATGCTGAAATGCTTGAATAATCTTTCTTTCAAATGTAATCAATCATTGAAGGCCGTCGCTTCAACTGTACAGACAAGTTAAAGTAATCGTTCTTCAGAATCCGAATATTCCTCTAGCTTCAAGCGAGGCAAACATTTCCATGTATAGAGAAAGTGACACACTGAATAGTCAAATTAATGAAATGTTCCACCAGTAAGTCAATAGTCAAGAAACGAGTAGGAAATATGTCATCAGATTCATATCAACATGTAGCCACAGAAGAGTCAACTGAGAAAGATGACTTAAACGAACATGCCTCATATTATCCTTTTGTACCTGATCATGTGCGCTCTCTCCCAATGACAAGCTTAAGATACTCTGTTGTACATCGTCAGGGCCCGGTTGTCAGTAACGCTGGCGTTAAGTCTAAGGGCTGAACTGAAGGAGATAACGCCAGGTTAAGTTAACGCCAGCGTTAGTGACATAATTCGTTTTCAACAACCTGGCCCTGGTATCAAAACAGGACAGCGAAACAGAGCTAATTACCAACAAAATCAAAATCAAAACATGCAAAAACAACCAGATGACCTTTTGTTCCTGTTTCCTTTGACATCGTCTTAGTGACAAAAGCCCTCGCAACGGAAGACTTTTTTTGTGAAAAAGATCAGAGTATTTGCCTGTCTGATAGAGGATTATGAAGTGTCATATTTTATCTTTGAAGTTCCCTTCAGCTAATGGTTCCCAGCCAAAACACTCGATGTATGATATGTTCATGTTTTTCTTCCTACAATTACCTATATGACCATCTTTGCCTTCCTGATTTTTTATGCAAACCTGTCTTTGACAGTGAATGGGCAAATAACTGCATCTCGCCTGTCCAAATTGTAACATGGTGGACAGCTACCCCGCCGGCTGCCCGAGGGCGTTCCTTTTTCTGGTCGTTCGTTGTATGAGCTTGTCTGACGTAAGGTAACGAAGATAGACTGACTAATTGTATCAACTAAGATTTTGGTATCAATTGATACATGCATCAATATCAATAATGAATGGGAAATCAACTTTCGTTAACATCGTTCGAAATTCGGATTTTGATATGAAAATTGTTTCCACTGTAAATTTGACTGTATCTCGGTCCTCTTGGCACAAGTTGGTTATTTTCCAAATGAATTTCTGTCACGTTTCACAAAATTAATGAACAGTTTTTGATCGATAATGACTCCATTTGTCAGCCATGATTTATTTCGTTCCGTGTGGGTCATTTTATCTGGAGACCTATTGGAAAATAATTTAAACCCGATTTGGCAGCAAATAACGTGTAAGAGTGTTCGAAGGGTCCATCATCATTAGTTATAGTTATATCTTCGATATCCTAGCAAACCAGATTGGCAGTATCATCTCTTGTGTGATAATACCATTATTTGATTATGATACGGTGTTCAATTTCGAAGTGTATGTTATCCGATTGAGGAGACGGATCGAACCATACCATTTGGTTTGCTCTTGTTTGTTTTTTTAACAAGAGTAGCAGAGTCATTTGTCATGCCATCTTCCCTTATTAGTATGCTAGACTTCCAGAACTACCTCCATTATTGAAATAAATCCGACAGCACGTTTCTGCCCGATGATTAATTATGTCTAGCCAGAATCCCTGCCCATCAGAAGCAGTGGCATTTTACAGAGATGCGTTCAAACTAAGGATGGATGCTGTGATTACTTCGACAGAGTTTTCCGGAGGTCGTGTCACTGGTTTTGACAGCAATACTTCTAACTAGTCCTACTTCCACGGGGTGGCCGTGGGCATTGTCTCAGTCTATATGAATATTTAGATGGCCTTACATTAAGCCATGGAGACAGGTTGCGAGGCATTTGCAACTCCAACTTACTGAAGTGACCAAAGGTTTTGCACTGCCCACCCATAAGCCTCAGATTACTTGGTCAACTATAATTTCCTCTGCTGATGCTGTTATTGTGAGGAGTGAATGTCTATTGAAGCACGACTAGAAGGAATCATTTGCTTGCGGAGATGGCTTAAGCCCCCAGCCTCGCGACCATCGACCATTACTAACCACGGGCAAAACAAGACAGTGTAGTGTCACTGACAGCCTCTATCTATCACACAATTAAACTGACCACACATAATAGCCGTGAAAGACTTGGTACACGTTCATGCCATTTCGGCCGGATGTTAGCTTGACCACGGTGCGTGATAACTGCAGTCGAGAGATACAAGGAGATTAACGACTGGGGGGGGGGGGGGGGGGGGGTCAGCGTGTGGGGAAAGTAGACATTTGATATTTTTTTATTCGATTAAGTTTGATGAGCAGACGTTCGTGATAACATACAGCTAAACGAAGACGTGGAAAATCGATCAACAGTTACCATCATCATCAAAATCCTTATAGGCCTACTATCTGTTTTAGAACTGGGTCGTTGACGGATGATCTACCTTATATCCCCATGGTCGCTCTTTAAGTCATGATATGGGCTATGAGTAAAGTGAGGAAATATCCAGCTAATCCACATGGGCAGCTTTGAAGCAAGCGTTTACCAAACAGCTCTCAATCGACACCGATACTGGTTCGGCTGCTGGCCTTGGAAAGCCTTTTGAAGAGCTACGAACGACGAAGTAAGAAGTATGAAAAAAAGATGTATTTTATCGACAATTCTTACAGCTAAGATGATTTCTCGAGTTTCGTACATGAAGCAAGGAGCTTGATGACACCACAGTCATTCGTACTTCGTTCTCCGTCGTTCGTACGGCGGATTACGAAAACCTGCCTTTTAACAGGCATGCTTGTTTACATGCATTTGACCAGGAAAGTCATTAACCAACGCGTAAGGACTTTAGGGTAATTCGCTACAGAAGCATCCATCAATCCTAACATTATTTCCAGAGACTAATTACCCTGGAGATTGATTGGAAAACGAAATGGACAGCGTGCTTGTCCTCGGCAGTGCACTGGGGCGTGATTGAAAGCGAGGCTGCTCACTCATCATACTTAATGCATGTTTTGACTTTTCCCGTTGTTCTATGACGTAAGTGTGACCTCTACAGCGACCCCGTGTCTTTTGAAGTGCGTAGGTGTCATGGTTACAAAATGCCCAATGCGTCCACGGATGGATGGAAGGATGGAAGGAAGGACGGACACCATTAGAATAGCTATTTGACCAGCTTCGCTGAATTTGTCAACTGAGCTAAAAACATTTGATTTGGCTGCGTCAGACATCAACTTATTACGGAATTCATCAATCTTGATATGGCATGGAATTGGTGATTGTGCTGTGTAATTAGGTTGTTATTAGATGGAACAACACAGATGCGATTAACGCAAGCACCTGAGTCCTCCAATGGTAGCCATCGCTATCATTACAATCCTGTGGATTGTCCAATCAGCAGTCAAAATTCATAAATTCATGGACATCAATCACCAAAGATGTATTCTAAAGAACAATCAAACCCACAGCTCACCAAATGGAACCACCCGATTAAGCTAAGTGTAATTAATGACTCAACAACTCCCGCGCCCATTTGGCAGAAGATTGAGAACGGTGCCTCAGAACCAAGAATTTGAAAATCTTGCCTCATTCTTGAGAAGGATATTGCAAGGAATGGTCATTTTTACTAGTCTCCCTTCACTGCCTTATTCTGATGGTCATGTTCTGACGTTTCAAATATATTGAATTCTGCATCGCCCATAAACTTCTAAATATGTAACTTTGGGTCATCCTATATCAAGGGTAGGATCATATTGGCATGATGTGTTGAGCAAAGTGCAGGCTGCTAAATCAGCGCGCAAAACTACTCTTCTTTCAGAAATATGGTATGAACCTCAGGCTAGCACTCTCACCAGTTTCTTACGTTAATGTACTACCTACGCCCTTAATAATGCATCAAAGTGGCTCTTCTTCTTTCTCTAATGATTCATCTACTAGAGTCTCAGTTATTAATTTCGTAATTAAATCATCTGTTCGGATCTGATCTAGCTTCAACCTGAGTGCACAGAATTGGTTTAGATTAATGTTAGCTGAGTCGGAGAACGCACACAGAGTAATATTTCAATAACCGACACAGTTTATCATCTTTCAGACAAGTCGTCTGCAGTGAAAGGTTGCAGTGATTTAACTTACAACCAAGTCTAATTGAATGAACCGAGCATATTCACGAGTATGTATACATGAGTGAAACTCATCCGTTGACAATAATCTGTACCAAAAATATCAGCTCTCAAGAATAGAATTAGAAACAATATAAAATTAGCAATTCAAGTCATATTCTATTAATGTCTCTCATGAATGAAAGAGTCACGTTATAGAAATCATGAGATCATAACAAATATATCTCCATGTTAAAACACTCTAATATAGATCGTATACTACGCCTCAGCAAATCTGCATCCCGACTTAGAATGAACATGGGCACGTTAGAGGACGTCGTGAATGGACACGAACGGTCGTAATAAGCCTGCCGAGATGATTAGTATGGATACTGTAGGATGCACGTGCTTCCTTGGCATCACGTGAGACGTTCTTGATCAACCAACACAAAGCGAGAGTTGCCAGAGCACTGACGAACAAAGTATATACTATGACAAAGTTGAATATTCATTTCATTCCGCGAACACTTTCTCAAGCAAGTCTAGAAAGTTTGCCACATGATAATGTTACCATCATGACGGTAACATTCCAAACTGCGAATCTCACAACATCTTCTGGATCTTCTGGTGAGAGCGCACTACTTTCAGCCTTGACGGAGTTCATTTCTCACTTCGGTGTTTACGTCACAGCCGTAGTGATGGCTTCAGGGATTTTAGGAAATCTTCTTTCTATCGTGATCTTTTTCAGGCTTCGCCACCGTGACATAGTCACCGCGACCTATCTTGGCCCACTAGCTGTTGCAGATCTCGTCAATCTATGCGTCGGCGTCAATGGATGGGTGGATAAAGGCGTCTACGCCTTTTCTGGAGGTACTGTCTATGTCGAGGAAGCGCTCTCAGACGAGCACTGCAAATTTCGCACCTTTTTGTTTATGTTCTGTGGCTCATTGTCTACTTGGATTCTGGTAACATTCTGTGTTGAAAGATGCTTTGCAGTGTGGCGCCCCTTGAAAGTCGCCTCTACATTTACGCAGAGGAGACGAAAAAGTACCATTGTGGGTGTTATGATAATATCTGTTTTCCTCGGAGCAGCAATTGTTCCCACCTTTAAACTAGTTTACGACTCGGATGCATCTGGGCATATCATTCCTGACTGCCGGCCCGCACTGACGGAGTATTGGCATTTTGTAGTGTTTCCGATGGTCTATTTTGGCTTTTATTTATACCTCCCAATTTTCAGTGTATTTATCCTAAATGCTCTCATCGTCTTCGGGGTGCAGCGAGCTGATCGCGATGCAGGTACAGTCATATCGGGCACCAGTAAGCGCACAAGTCAGAATGAACGAAAGATCATCAAAAACCTCGTCCTGGTTTCCGCTACGTACATCTTTGCTGTGACGCCCCTTTGTGTTGTTGGTACAATACAGATCATGGGCGAGGTTACAAACTGGAGTAACATCGCTCCAGATATGATTGCTTTAGTTCACCAGATGGCAGATTTTGCCTTCACCTTCCACATCATCAACTACAGTGCTAATTACATAATATACGTAGTTTCCTTGGACTTCTACCGGGCTGAGTTTAAAAAGCTCCTCTGCTGCGGATTAGCTCGAAAGAATGGTAAAGGCTAGTTTGATAGGCAATTATTAGTTGGCAGTAATGTGTTGCACGAAGTTGGACTGGGAGCTTCCAACGACCTATAATTGAGAGAAAGGTGCTCAAGTCAGACCGATGTATAAAACCAACTACCAGTCAGTCCACAGTCATGATTTATATTTCAACTTGTTGATGCTCTTCTTCAAGTCCACACAGGTTCGGTATGTAGACTTGGTACGTCCTGACCGTCTCCAATTTGATGATGACCCAGACTAACACCATCATGACAGCTGGCTGGTTCGGCAAACGATCCACTGGTGGCTGATCCGTTTTTCACACTGGTCCGCAGCACCAATCAGAAAGAACATGGTCACAGATTGGTTCTGCAAATGAATCATCGTTTGGGCAGTCACAGGAAAGCAGTCACGTGATCTGCGGATTATATCAAGTCCAGCACCAGAAAGGTTATGAAATGAAGACTCCTTCCTAAGAAATGACGACGAGCAAGAGAAGCTGCATGGTGCCACGATAGACAACATCAAAGAAGCCATACTTGACATCATGGCGTTTAGGTACAGCTTTCATATATCTGGTCTGGTCACCCAAGAATATTATCGAGTATTGCAGAATTCTGATAAAACTAAGAAGTTTCAAGAGCAATGTCTCGATTATCACTCTTGGCAAGATTGGCACCATATTTTAAGAGAGCGATGAAACTCATCACGACACGTTCTCTCAAACGATTGTTAAACGATCTGCGATGACATTTAATAAGACGCCACAACTTCACATATCAGAAATCTCTCTTCCAAACCAAAAACTATTCGATTTCGTACTTATTTGGATCGTAAATGAAGCAATCTATGTCCTAAAAGAGCTATAAAATGATATATATCAATCATTGATATGGCTATCAATCTGTTGAATCGAATCGTCGAATAGTCTTGCAAACATAAAGAGATACCCGAACAAGATGATGTACTCGTTTATCCCTATAATTATTCTATACGCCACGCTATGAACGTGCCGCAGCCTGTTATTAAGCAACCTTGATATTTTGATCATAGTGTTTAGAGGAGGAAGTATCTGGAGACTATATGTATGGCATGATTATACATCAAACGTTAAAAGCCAGTCATGTATACTTTGCATCGACTTCCCTTCCTGCCGTCGAATACGTCATCGGGAGCATATGTGGTGCCAATGCAGTTTTGACTTGTATTGAGTAGTCACGAAGACTGAGACTGCCGACGTGATCTCACACCAGCATACTGGTTGTGACTTTGTCTTTGAAATATCGTTGTTTGATGAATTAAAATTACAAGCTGATCCTAATGAATCTCTTGCGAGTAGTAAGGTACGTCACTCTTGCCGATTTGGGTTTCTATTACAGCATCGTGAAAATTGGATTCACCACGGCCTATTACTTAACGAACAGGAAATAGACGATATCGTTTTTGCGATTTTGCAACCCATCATAAAAATGGACAGCCGAATACTTATTTGCATCACGCCAGATTTAGTACCAATGGCATTATCAAGGTCACTGTTAACAAGCCGTCGACTGCCAAGTCACCTTCAATTTCTACAGTAGTAGCAGCCATGATACTGAAATCACCTTTGGTTTTTCTTATGCCTGCTGTCACTACTGTCGTCATTGGCTAAACCACAGGGGTCTGCCGATAAATACAATTAAATGGTGGAGATGACTGCAATGTGAGCCGATTAGGCGGACACAGCACAAATTAACCGGATCGTTCGCCAAGACAGCTTGTGGAGACATTCGTTCTAATCTTCTCGTTAATTTCGCTAAATGTAACCAGTGAAGCTTGTTGACTTACAGGTCATGCAGCGGGTAGGCAGGAGTCAAAAATGACATGAAATTGGTATCTGTGTTTTTAAAGGGATTTCGCCGCCAACGGAAGAACTGGACATGTATTTCTGATTCACGATGGTTGATAGAGCTGGAATGGTTTTAAAACCTTCTTGATGCGTGCAAATTGGCCTTTTCTACGACGCCCTATTGCTCATTATATCCCCTGTAGATGCACGAATGATGGTTCGTACTCTATGATAATGGCAGTGCGTATCCGGTGCATCAAACGTCTTTTTTCCCTGTCCAAACCTTAAAGGCAGACCAGGCTTTAGGTTGGAGCAAGGTCAACCAGACGAAATGTCACCAAAGGACCGATGCAGGTGTCTTAACAATACACTTCGGCAATATACAATTGGTGTACCGGGAATGTCTTTATCATCAAGTCAAACAAGACCTAGTGTCCTTACTGTGAATATTTCTCAGCCCCACTGCCTGTCACTTCGAAGTATTTAAAATACGTTTTACACGATTAGATATCTAGATCTATTTTGTGCCTCTCAGATATTGCCAAAACCTGACAAGGGCTCGGCTGCTATAAAACAAGTTTGGTAACTAACTTGACCTCTTCTCCTTCAGTTAAGGTCATTAAAACTTGAGGCCAACTTGTAATGCCAGCGTTAGTGGCAGAACATGTTTTGAACAACCCTGCCTAAACAATCACGAGATAACATCACAAATGGAGATACTACATCACATATTCTTGAGCTGTCCAATTGATGGAAATCAACGAGCATGTCTCGATTCAATTCCACACCGGTCGCCCACACCTTGTTCTATCTTAAAATAAATGTAATCAGTTTTTATGATCAAAACAACAACACTCGGGCGTGGTAACCTTACCTCATAAAGCTACAATTCCACTCGCATTCGCAATGTCTGTTACATTTTGCCTCAATTTCTCTCTTTCTTCCATTAATCTACTTTTCTGTCAAAATCACGTCGTGTGTAATTTAAAAACAGGAGTTATTGCCATGTCACGGAGAACCACCGTTAAAAAATAGAAATGACAACGGTACTGAGACGTTTTGTTATTATGCGTCAATCACTCACTGTTTGTGCGGGTATTTCGAAGGAGTCGGCTGGAGAAGAGGAGCTGGCAACAAAGATTCGCTTTCAACATTTGACCTCATTACCTTCGGTGAGTTATAGTAGGATTTTACCAATACATCACAGCGGCAAAGAGCAATCGCACCCCTAAGATCGAAGAGCGAGACCCTAAATTGACAAACTAGCGAGATTTCCTCAGGACCTGATTCCATCTTGTATGCATAGAGTCAATATTTTATCCATCAAGTATGACACCCCGGGTGGCTTGGTGTTTATATTTCGCAAAATGTCAATATAATCATCCGTTGCCATCAGAGAGTCTTGGTGAAATGATCCCTAAAACAAATCAATTATTCAACAGTATGACATGTGGCCGTGGTCGATACAACCGCCCTGAAGGTGTTTTTGAGCTTCACTTTGTTGGTATCGATAAGAACGGATAGCAGTCAAAGAGAAATGTCACGGTCATTCGACCAGTGCATCTTTCTTCTTCCTCTCAGGAATGTTCAATATCGTGTTAATAACATTCTTCACCAGAAACAAATTAAATTTCTCAAATTACTTCAAATAAGCACTGAAGCAATTCATGTTTAATATTTGTTTTCATTAAAGCAAATGGTAATAAATTTCTCTTCGACATTTATTTCCCTTTTGCTGCATTTCGTGTTAGTTTAAGTATGATTAAGACGAATCCAGCCAGAACACATTATCAGTATAACATTAGAAGCATAGCAATGTGAGGTCGCTTATACAGAGCGAATCTGAAAATAATCAGCCAAGATGAATTCACTGAGCTATCTTCCTACTCCTTCACCTTTGTCTCCGCAACGTTTAATGTCAATGGTACTTCTTCATTAGAAACTACCAAGTTTGAATGTAGATTCTTTAGCCCGCAATTGACAAAGTTCCTGTTCTCATTTAAACAACTCTAAATCTTCATTTATCGATATTTGTTGTAAATTTGAAACTCCTTTGTCAGAGTGATCAAAGTTTTCCCTGTTTTTGTTTTATCCAGCACTTTGCAACCGGTAGAACGAGAGATGACAACAACTCAAGCGAGAGACCAGTGATTTTATTACGAGAAACTCAAAGCTTTGTATTTCACTTCTGTCGCCAAAGCTGTGGAAAATGGCAACTAATAATGAGGATCAGCCTGATAGAGTCTTCAGTAATGATATCAGCTGTAGACACTGAGCTACAGGGACGGTCTGAATAGTTCTGGTTCGTCATATTTTAATACGATTTTAACTTTTTGAATGAGAAAGAGCAGAATAGACTTTGAAATATAATCCATGATAGCGAGCGGTGTATTATGTTTCAAGCGGTTGGGATCAAACCTTTGGTTGAAAAACACCTAAAGTGTTGAAATAATTTGTTACTAATCCCAGGGCTGTCCATTTGCACAAAGGGTGGACGTTTTGGAAACTAGTCCCGCGAATAGAAGACACATTAATCGATGTGTCACTGGCCAAAACCGGAGTATGAAAAAAAAATGTTTTACCCACCTATATTATCTTGAAAATACTTGTCACTTCGCCAGCTGTGTCATTATTGACAACTTCTCATGTTAACACGGCCAAATAAGTAAGCAGAGTGATTAACGTCACAGTATGTACCAGGAGTATGATGTTGCAGGTCGTGGATCAGATGAAATTGATATAACCATCCGCAATTAACGGCAAGCGATATTGGGAAAGGTTACCATCGGGTCATCATCGGGCTATCATCAATAATTTACGGAATTGTCATTTGAACGCGACTGGCAGTGAAGGAGAATCGGAAGGAGGGTATACGGATATACAGTGCCGATTTCGAACTGAGTGGACTCCAGTAGTACATGTATTGTCTGCTTTGTCCATTGTTTTGTTTTACTTTAATATTCTCCTAAATAGCAAGAAGGAATAAATAGGCGACGTATATTATATCCTTCTGCGTTGCAATTTAAAATGAACTGCTTTTTTTAACATGAACACCAAGTCGCACAAAATGGTGCTAGATAATGACATTGTCACATCGGAGAGGAGCCGTGCAACAAAGCAAGGCATTCAATTTCACGCCCTGAAGCATCTACGCGTTAGAAATAGAAACTCAGCTTGTAATATCATACTAGATATCTGTCACCTTGACTAATGAACATCCGTTTGTTCATTTTGAAATTAAAATGAAACATTACTATATTTTTGATTAGCTAAATCATCAAAAGTTTTATACAATGGGTTTTGATACGGATTCATTCATGGCTGTATGAAGTCAACATTTTAGATGCGATAGACGGCATGACTGTGGACAGTTCTGTGGAACATATATGCTTTAGTCCTGATGAATACATCACTATCGTAACATCAAATATTAGGAGAAGAAATGAAAGAAAGTCAACGTATGCCTTAAAGGTCTGAACCCTTTTTAGACTGACTCCACATATCAAGGTTGGATTTCAAATTGTGTTGTGTGTTATTTTGTAACCCCTACTATTCTACCGTTATATAGATGGTCGAAAAGATTTTCATAAGGTAAGTATGTTTGCTGACAAATCGATACTAAATTGGTGTCTTCAGCACAGTCTACCACTCAACGCACTAAGGCCGCGTCAGGCTAAATACCCATATACCTTTGACACCCAGAGATCACACCATTTGTGGTAACTACTACAAATTAGCAACAAAATCGATGCCAATGTTGCCAAGTCTTCTGGCAAGTCGATAAATGATCAATCTCTGGATAGGTTAGAGGATACGGCGTCTCATGTTTGACGCAGCCCTTATTAAAGGGTGTTTGGTCGGGCCGGAATCCTTTGAAAGACTAGACATGTCCCTTGGGTGCTACCACCGGTCTTCACCGAGATATTTTATCCACATGGGATGATAATGCCGCGGTTGGATTATCCTTTTTCGCCAAGAATTTTTATTTCCTGATCATATTACTCGAAACGGTTGCACTGAGCTGTCATAAGAGCATACTACAGGATTGTTCGCTCGCAAATGGATATCCCAGTGGCAATTTTGATTACTTTTGATTATTTATTTGTCTTGAGGGCTGGAAAAAGCAACTGCGCCAGCCGTAAAGAGGCATGAAATTCCCGTATGTTTCATTATAGAATTAAACGTAAATCTAATGAAAAGTCTCCGGAAAACTTGTAAATCTAATGAAGTACGTAAATCTGAGGCGTGACCAAAGCTATGGAATGAGCTGCCAAATAGTGTTCGTGGCCAGAGTACCCTGGGTCGTTTTAAAACTACACTAAAAACTCATATTTTTAAGAAATTCTTTTGATTCTTTTTTTTTTTTTTTTTTTTTTTTTTAAATCCCACCAGCACGTTTTCTTTAGTAATGACTTTTATTCTCTCATGTATTAATGTTTTATTGTTTTATTATAAATTGTAAAGCGCTTAGAAGTTTTAACAACGTTAAGCGCTATAAAAATGTTTTTAATAGTAGTAATAATAATAAATCTAATGAAACGTCTCCGGAAAACTTATTCACTCTCATATACATGCATGTGGCCTCCTCCGCCTAATGTCTTCACACACTGTAGGACAATATTGCCCTTCCTTCACCGCCAATTAGGTGAAGGCGTACGGACAGCCATCCATTGCAATCAAAGCTTTTCACGTTCCCTCTCTATCAAAACAATGCCGTGTTGCCTTTGATTACGAGTACATGGGCTGCACGACATATAGCCAAGAGAACCTGACTTGCCGAAGACCAATTCTACTCCAGGATGGAACCTTGGACGTGGTCATTACTCTCGCATTATCATCACATCGGAATAATCTGGCACCCCTAGTGGTGGAGAGGCGAACTAGTTGGCAAGAATTTCGTAGAGACACACGATTCTATCTCCCTTTTTTCGAGAACAACCTCAATCTTGAGTGAAATGGCGCTAAATCAACCAACGGTATTGCAATCCAACGCTACGAAAATGAATTTTAATTTCAAACTTGAGTAACTTTGATGTCAACTTGCATCACTTAACTACAGATCGCAACGTTTCGATTGGAAACGGTTGGCATTTAATCACGACATGATGATCATTGGAAATTCATCACAGGGTTAGCAGAAGTGATCATTCATAAAATCAGTTCGGGATGAAGTGATCAAGGTTGATTTCAAAACATAAACAATGTCGCCATTTTTTTCATCTTTCAAATTTTCAAAGCCAAAATATTTTTGGGACTGATGATGTTTCTTCATTTTGAGCCGAAAAAAAACATGTGAAAAAATATTTGTACTTAAACGTTTTTTCATCTGTAGCATGACAAATTAGCCGCAAAGAAACATTTAAGTCCACATCCTATCAAACAGGTCGCACATAAGACCATCCATTTATTACTGTACACCAGTTGTAGGGCTGTGGGCTGTAGGGCTGTGGGCTGTAGGGCTGTGGGCTGTAGGGCTGTGGGCTGTAGGGCTGTGGGCTATAGGGCTGTGGGCCGTAGGGCTGTGGGCCGTAGGGCTGTGGGCTGTAGGGCTGTGAGCTGTAGGGCTGTGGGCTGTAGGGCTTGACTGAAAGGCTTTAATGACCATTCTCTGGAAAGCTGGTTGCCCGCGAAGTAAACATTGGCCTCCTAAATTTGTCATTTTATGTTTACTTAATTGTAAGCTATTGCATACTTCAGCGAAGATTTTAATTGAAAATGTTACATAGTTACTGAACTTTTTTAACGAATAAACATAATGTATGTTCATTGGTTCGCCTGCTTGGCTGCAGTTATTGCTACATAAACATCATGGTGCCTTTCAAGGTAGTCCAGTCATGACAGCTTCATTTGCCGAGTACATTAGTTTGCAACATTACATCCCCCCATTGACTGGGTTAGGGTTTATACCTCATAAATATCAATTGCTTAAGCCTGCAATCTTCTTTTCGCAATATTCTATTAAGATGGCTGTGGTTTATTGGCGTTTGATTTTTATGTCCTTGACGTGCGGGTCATCAGGTGGACATGGCTTCAGGTCAAACTTAGAGAATGGTTTCTCTTAAGGCTCTCTTAGGGCTAAGGCATTCCCAATGGACCACCGAAGTTGGGATTCGCCGGAAGGGAAATTAAGTTGACATTTATAGTTTCTAAGACGTCAGGGTAGCTAATAATCTGAAAGTACACATTTGAGCTCTTGCGAAGACTGCTTCAATCTAGAGATATTCAGCGACGTTGGACATCAGGTGTTTGCCAGGTGAAATGATTATCTATATGTGTTTATATGCCATATATTTCCATTACCTTGACCCATTAATGGCGCTTCCTTGGCTAAGGGAGAGTTACATTGAGATTTATCGATTTGACGGTTTCTATGTTGTAGCCTTGCACCCACTTTGCATCTACCACTTCAAGGAAATAGTTGATGAATTGCCTTTTTAGCGGGCGTTGACAATGTATTGACGATCATGGTCTCTGTAGCCATACACTGGGGACCATAATCCGTCAGAACGCAATAACGCCGGACACTTTTTCCAGAGTGACATTTTCGACTGCTTTACCGACATTCAAGATTCATAGTGACAGTCATACAATGTCACCTATTCCAGAGAGACATTGTCGACTGCTTCACCGACATTTGAAGTTCATAGTGGCAGTCATGATAGTGTCATCGTGTCCACGTGATAGCTGAGTCGTTGCTCCGGGTGGTACAAGTTCCGTTCCACCGACAAAGTAAGTTTAAAGCATGTATTTACAGAATCAATTAGAGGACCTAAACCAGGCACACACGCTTCGAATTCTCCAGGGCATCATTATGGCACACGAATATTTTGCCTCTCGCTTTGTAATTTGGCGCGAATTGATACAATATCATAGTTTTTATTGTGTGTTATGTCCTAAAGGGCAAAGCATTTTTAATAATTTGCCTGTAATGTACCTGAATGGACGTTTGTAATGCATTATGTATGTTTTTCTGCTGGTGACGTCCGGTATTTTCGGTCAGAACGCTTTCTTGATAGAAAAGCCAGGACCAATCTAGAAGCGTCGTTGACTCACCATCAAGTAATGGAATCATCTCAAAGGTTATGTGTTGTCAACAATTTGGTGTTTTTGTCCGGCTAAGATACTACAATACATAGATTTTCCATAAAAGTGAATGTCACTGTCCTTTGGAGGCTCTGGGGTTCATGTGCGAAATCTACTGCGCCGATTGCTTCAAAGTTAGTTGCGTGTGCAGAAATCGACATGGTGGTTGCAAAATGCTCCGTAATTTCTGACCATCGGTATTCAAGCTGCATATAGGGTGTCAATTAATCTAGCCTATCTATAGAGTTTTATAGCACTCCGATCGTGCAGACGCAACTAACCAATAGAATCATCGAAAATGAATCGTTTTCCCGCAGATGATATTTGTTCTTCGGTGTTGGGGAGCTATTAATCTCAATGATGAAACTAGCTTAGATTCATTGACCTGATTTTATGTGCTGTGGCACTGCAGGGTCACTATACTGAAGTGAATGGTTTGACACATTTTAGGATCATATTGGATGGTTGAACCTTTTTTGCGATTAAGATAGTAAGTGGATATGGCTTCAGTCTTAACAGCCGATTGAGCAATTTCCGCATGTGAAGCGGTGCCTTCATCTGATTGGCTGCTTAGAAATGACGTCATCGAATAATTGCTTGGTTGCTTGCTGTGGAGACAAAGTTAGGATGGCTAAAAACGTGTAATGTGAACTGAACAATTCAGTATCCTGGGCACAACCGGTATGCCGAATGTTGGAAAAATTGCCAGTACTTGAATCACATAACTAAGCGAGATGTTGGCCGTAATGACGTCATTGTGCAGCCAGTCATATAATGTAAGCACGACTTTGATAATCCTCCAAGCATATTTGTACTTGTAGGATATTCTCTCTGCCAGTAGTGACAACCATTACAAAATGACGTCCCGAATGTATCACAGGCACGGACATCATCGCATCAACAGATCAATTAAACGAACAACCTGTCATCACAAAAATACAAGAAAACATGAAAAACCTGCACATGAATAAATAATCTTCACTCACCTGTGTCCACTCCACAAGACTGTGGAGTAGCCGTTTCAAAACTTACCCCCTGTGTGGCCTCGATATGGTACGCTAGGCTCCACTGTACATCTCGTGTGGAGGGATGGGCTTGTCGGTCTCGTCTCGTAATGACGTTAGTTCTTGCTCCTTGAAGTTCGTCACGTTTTTTCAGGCTCTTCGATATCTGCAGAGTTTGGAGGTAAACCCATCCGGCAGTCCGGGCTTACCACGTACATTTGCATGCCTCTACCATCTCTAACGCATTGAAACAGGCTACGATCCGTTGAAAGCCTATAAAAGTCCTGTGAAGGGATGGGCTTGGGACTATTCCATCATAAGAATTACTCGCACAATTTTTTCTTCTTTCCTGATAAAGAACACACATGTAATCGCGTTGAATCACAGGTCTGGTCAATTGCGTGATTGATTGAGTGTAAAGGCCTACTCGCCAAGGCCTAGCTCAATCAACTACAAGACCCTGTTGCGGTGCGATAGTGTCGTGACTCGCATACACGAAGCTACGCGCACTTCTGACTGTTTGACCTAGTTTCCCAGTATTCGCCCGCCTGAGGCTCCTCACGGGATGCAGAGTCTCCAGCAGGGCGTGGCCAACCCATGACGGTCGATGGAACCGGATCCCATTTTAAGGGTTATCGCATATTCAAATTCGGTATAATTGACCTCTTGGCCATTTGCTCATGTTTTGGCATTGAACGATACCTCTCTCATATTCATCCTGTTTATCATAACTGAGCTACATCTTTTTTAGTAGAAGGGGGAAATTACGATAATTGTGAAAATTTCCATAATTTTTATTTTCTCCATTGGACCGAAAACGGAGAACTCGGGGTCTTTTTCAAAGATGTCTTCTTCAAGTTCATCACTTCTACCCTAATATACCAGGTGGAAAGTTACAATTGATTTTGGAAACATATCTGCTGATCTGATGAGAACATGTGAATCAGAATTCTTGACACGTCATATCGTGCTACACCCTATTGACACCAAACAGATTAAAGTATCAAGATGAATGTAAATCAGCCTCGTCCTTTACCACGCTAGCAAAAACCGGATCAGGAATTCCCGGTTTCTCATCTGCTAAGCGGGTTTAGAAAACGCAATGAGGCATGAAGATTTTTTCGAGTCCTAGTACATTTCTCTGTGTATTATGTGTTGCGTAGTTGTTGGAAACATACGATGATGCAACAAAGTCGATTGTAGCAATCCGTTACAAAAATAGACCAGTAAAATCTAAAGAACCAACCGGACAAATGTGTCATTTGGTGTTTTTCATCTTGCCAAAAAAACTTAACGGGTTGCACTTTATGTTTGCCGAAAACCCTTTGATGGTTTTTCAGAAGCTAAAAAACCTTTATTTCTAAGCGTGTAAGGGGTTACGTGTTCCTTGACAGTGATTAAAGAGGAGACGGTGTAAGGATGCGTCTGATTTGGCCCGTTTCCTGCCTGGTGTGTTGATCTGGCGGTTATTCACCCATTTCCGTGTATCATGCTAAGCTGGTGTCATATCCGGTCGTTCGTATCCTGTCGTTGGAATAGATTGTCTTTCCCGATCATGTCGTGGCATGTAGCCTTCATGATCGTCCGTTGTGGATATCCTGTGACACGTCAGAGCTCCCAAGGTTTTCGATTTCCTGTCAATTGAGTAATACCAATGAATTTGACTATTGCTACTATGTGTCCTTGAAATTATTGACACTATCTAGCACTGTCTCTTCAGACTAACTTCATTCTTTCAAATGTCTGAAAACATCCTCTGGAAAACCTATTTCGAAGCGTGCTGCCTGTGGCCTTTGACCTTCCGTTTACGAGGCGGACGCCCTTAACACTAGGCCATTACCCTAGACCATTGTATCGCTATCGTGATCTGCTTGTAACTAGCCGGGGGGAAAAAAATATGAAAAAACATTGTATTTTAGTCACCAAAATACCCTTCGGACACGTCTTCTCTCTTTCCTTACTTGTTACCACGCGCACGAAATTCACATTAGACGCCAGCAAATCAATGGGAGAAATGAACCGATTGTTATATGATATTTAAATGTTGAGGATGTCATCTCGGGATGACATCAATTAGGACTCGTTGTGTTGAGGGTCACATCCTGCGATCGGAGAACAGGACATGTCATTAAGCCAATGTGATGGTTTTCCTGCTTCAAGCTTCTCTCATGACACCTACGAATCAGTCCTTGTCTGTTTTCTGAATGTCAGGTTCACGGATGTACAAAGTCTCTCTCAGAAAAAGCTAAGGTTTTGAAAACCACTGCGAGCCCGGAACGTGATATAGAGCATGAGAAGTGACTTTTTACTCCTGGCTCCATAATTCCTCCTCCCACTACTGTGTTACATATCGGAATCTTAACCATCAAAAATAGATCAGAGAAGCATATTTAACTAGATACTGTTCGAAAGAACTAGCAATCGATTTACATGTACATGTAATTATAAATATATCATAGGGGGCTCTTGGTAATGAAATGTGCTGTAGTTTATTTTTCTCTTAACTATACATATTGATAATGCATCACGTATGTTTAGCCTAATTTGGCCAAACAGTCAACATGGCCGCCTGTTCGTCAGCCCACTTGTTACAGTAACAGAAACTACCACTGCTTTCGGCGGTATCGAGGCCAGTCGATCAAGTTGCTTGCAAGGCCATCTTCGTCTCGAAAGATCAAAAGATACCTCACCTGTTTACCTACTCCCGCCTTTGACATACCTGATCACCATCTCCCTTCCTTGGGAAACAGACCGATAGTGGACTTATTCCCCTTGGGGTGGAACTTGGACCAAATTAATAAGCTGACTAACAACTCTGGTGAGACCCTAAGATGTGGCTGCTATAGCCAACGAGGTTCATGGGTTACTTTGGGGTCATCGTATCAAATGAGACCAGCACCCGCGCAAAGATATTTTCATTGGATGTTTCATGCAGCGATAAGCTTAAGACTTATAGGAAGACTTTGATTCAGTCGACATGATGCTAGTCAATCTCGTTATTCCTCAATCTCGGGCTACTAAATGTGGCAAAAACAAAGAGAGAGAAACAAAGGAACATTCGACTTGAACGCCCCGAAAGTGACGGTAATTTCTTCAGCACACAATGTATAGATAGACAGGAGAGCGTAGGAGAGCATCTCAACTGAGTACCTCGAACCAAAGATCAACATGATTACCAGGCAGGTATTGCAGATTGGGGAGAAAGAATTTGGTTTCAAAGTATTCGTGGGCACAGCACCATCCACCGTTGATAGTGTGCAGGGATTGGGCATATCGTCTATCACGACTTGGGGGAAGGCCCTTTGAAAGCTAGATTTAGCATTGGTTACTTAGTATCCTTCTCATCTGTTGGCCGTAGGCCATAGACCATAGTCAAGCAGACCCATTAATTTTTAAGCAAGGTTTCTGGCAGCTAACGGTTTGCTTAAAAAAATAAAGTCCATTAGTTCATTCAATGTGTCCATTGCCGTTGGTGATTACCCAGTGAATTATCATTACCAGTCATCACAGGTGCACCTGCAAATTGCTTTGTTAGGGATTGGTCTAGAGCATACATCCAATTACCCTGGTTTGCTAACAGTTTCCTAATTGTGCGTGTTTGGGGGAAAAGAAGACTTTGCTCTCTGGCTGTAGTTGGATACGTTTTTTCCTGTGATATATGTTCACCGTTATGGTATACTAGTATATAGTAGGATAAAAGAAAATTCCCACAACCAAAAAAATTAAACTGTACTATAGTGCTTTTCCATGCTCAACATGCTCTCCGGTGGATGCTAAGGAGCAGCTCCGAAGCGCTCACCCAACCTTCCAACTCAATCAGGAGAGGACTGAGTGCCTCGGAAGGAATTCGAATCCACGACCTCTTCCTCAGGAGTCCGGCAGGTTGGTCAGTGGTTACGCCTCCACGCCCGCAGCTTGCCGCCCTGTCATGGTAACGCAAACGCCACTTGGCTTTGCAACCTTTTCGTAATCTTACTTCAAAAGTGAGCGGGCGCCTCTTGAAGATCTCATTCGAGCATGAGGCTCTTAAATTCTTAACAAATGAAAGGAAAATTAAGGGTATCAACACTCAATTGCCAACATGATGAACGACCGATGAAAATAATATGTTGTTAGAGTTATCCATCGAATGAGATCTGGAAAGATCCGCCGAGCTAATAAGTCTTCCATATCAATTTCCCAACTTAACTGATTTCTGTTATGGACCTAATCCCTTCATCTCCGAATCATCAGGGTGGCCACGGGACAACAACAAGAGCTGGTGCTATTTTCTGGACAATTATTTCTCAAGTTTTCTTCACCTTTCAATCATGATTCTGAGGAGCGACATGGCATAATGAATAGGCCTTTGTGCCAGTAGTATGTTATGATAGTACCCATAAGTGACAAGAGGTTGGTCCAAGTACAATTGGCAAGATCTATCATCCGAAAAAACACTTCACGTGGAAACGGAGTAACTTCAAAGAGGCCAACTTGTTCTTTTGTATTAACGTATTGTATAGGTTTTCATTGCTTGCCGTATTTAAGCTTAGCACTTGTTTGTCATGATTACGTGTGGCTCAGTTGGACCGTGTTGTTTACGACGTAAACCATACATGTATACAGAACCAATGCATTCAGATTTATTTACTACTGTGCGGGGCACCAGGAATGACGTCTCCTTGTGTTAGCGGGCATCAGGAAACATCAGTGAGTTTAGGGGAGGGCTGGACCTTTACCGGCAGCGCGGCTTCCCCCTGATGTTTGATACTGATGACACTTACACATGGGTCAGTCACTACTGGTGCCCAACCTGCCGATTTTACTGTATGTATTGCTTTTCGTGTTGTCGTAAAATGTAAATGTTACCCGTATAAGTATATCTGTGATATTGTGGTACTCAATAAATAGATCAAATGTTAGTTACAAAATGTCGTTGATATATTGATTTCACCATGACCCGGTCATCTGAGACCTTATTTGATGGTGCCATATCGTGTTGCTGGCGGTAAATTTGTTGAAACTTCATGAGCAGAGTTATATAGGGTGTGATTGACTCGAGATCTGACAAACAGACCATGCAACACACTAACTAACACTTCTCTGAACCACTCTGTCAATGCTTAAGGCTACAGAGGTTCGTTATGTTAGACTTCACTGCGCCAATCAAAGCTAAAACCCGTACATTGATAAAACGGATTTCCGGTTTGATCAGGTACGATGGTGTAATGCGGTCTGGTACAAACAGAATTGTCATTGTAGCCGTATTATAGACTAGGCCTTATCTCATTGTAAATCACTTTTTATAGTTATGCCGGCTGACTGAACGCCAACAACACACGTTATGTCCGATTGTTTGCCAACTTTGGATGACTGTATACATTGAGCTTTCTCTGTCACTGTTCGTCGCAACCTATGGATTTTCGGTGACTCCATCTTCCAATTGCTCAATAAACACAGTCATGGTCTCCAACAACACACCGCGGAAAGGTGTATAAAACTTCAGGCAAGCAAGTTGAGATAGAGCTGCCTCCAAAAACGTGAGATTTTGAAGACAAGATTATTCCAGCTCACAGTGGACGAACTTACTTGATTGTTCATTAATTAAGCGTTTTACTTCTGTGACTTCTTCTGCTGCGTTTTAATTTACATTATGCACATTGTGTACATTCCTTCATTCTCTGAACTTTGCCACTGGCTTTCGATAAAAAGAGTCCAGAGAGATCCTTTCGAAAATTTCTACTTCCGAAACAGTACAAGATAATATTGATAGAGCAATTCATCATCATGAGAGCAAAACCAATAGTCAGACCTAGAATTGATACAGTCGGGTTCTGTACAATGAATTCAGGAATGATATATGTCCACGTTATCGTTAGACAAGTGTAGGGGATGTTTAACAAGACAGTAAAAGTTGCAACCAGAATGAGCATTGCTATCATGCCGCCATCTTGGCTACTTCCATGTTTCGCCGAAAGGGTGCTCTGTGACTTCCTGCTGTGGTCACGCAGAATGACGATTATTGCAATATTGAGAACTAAAATAATGAAAACGGGTAGTGCAGAATTGACAATTTCTCCAAGGGATTCGAACCAGATGAGAACAGAAGGTAAAACACATCTAGTGGACCCTTCGGTTTTTCGTGGTTGCCGCCACAAGTTTGGAATATTATAGCCACAGACTACAATAGATGAGAGAATGATAATATATCTTGCTCGTCCCATGGTACACCATGATATGGCGTGTAAGGGGAATCGAACAGCTATCCCACGGTCGACGGCAATAATGACCACCAACCACTTGGCAGCCCCGAAGAACACGTCGCCGAAATATCGTGCCAGGATACAATTAATAACGGGAAGTGAGGCGAATAAATCTGGATAAAATCCTGAAAGATATATAGGTAAAAAGGAGACAAGGGACAGAGTATCGCACACTGCTAAAACTCTGAGATAGAAGTACATCACTTTGGTCCGATTCTTCCTTAAGCTCATCACTATAAACGATAACGTGTTACCAAGAACACCTGTACTCATAATGATTGGCACGCTCCATGTTTGTAAATTATCAGCTAACCATAACAACTGGCTGAGCCAATCTGCACCGAAACTTTCAGTGACTTCTGTCATTTTGTAGTCCTGTTGACTTCTCTCTTCCACCTCTTCGTTGCTATCTCCTCTCGCACCAATCCCGCCACTTCGTCACATCAGTCAATCAGTCGTCAATAAGCCTCATTAGCACGGAAGTGTGTTGACCAGAAAAGCAGTCACACAGTTCTTGATGTGCATGGCGAAATGCCAAAAATAACCACATATATGGTGGTATTATATTCATGCTATATGAGAATATCTAAAAGTCATAATAACAAACACGACTGGCGTAAATGCCAGAAATAGTACAACTATTTGAAGAACGAATATATTGACAATGGATCGATGGCATTACCTTCATCCCCCTCCTATGTTACAAAACGCATGACCATTGGTACCCTCCATGTTCGAAAATTATCAGTTAAACATAATGACTGGCTGAGTCAATCGGAACCGAAAATTCATGTCACCGTTTTCATCTTTGCCCAAGTGACCTCTCTCCTCCAGCTTTAGCTTCTGGTCGCGATCTCCTCACAAACAATCACTCAACTTTGTCTCAATCAGTAAATCAGCTACCAAGCCTCATTAGCACGGAAACGTGTTGACTAGAACTTGCAGCCAACAGGGCACATACAGTTTACGATGTGCCCTGTATAAATGCTTTTGGACAGTCTCGGCTCGCCCTATGCCCAGGAAGTATATCACCATCGAGGCGATAGAGACAACTGAGACCCGATCAAAAAATTCACTTTCGATTCGCCAATCAAATCCACAAAGCGTTGATGTAAATCAACCAGAGTAGAAGAACTGTTTTCCGAGTTAGACAAAACGGACCTTGTTCCCACAGGTAGGTGCAACTTTAAAGCAGCGTTACTACGAGGCAGGGTTTAAATTGGTTGGCACTTTCTTCCAACTTCTGTCGATTGTAGCGTTGATTCTAGTTGATAAAGAACTGTCGGCGGAAAACCAAAGGTTCAAATGAGACGACGGTTTTCGGGATCTCAGTTCAGAGAGTATTGACTCTTACTTGTTATTTTCCGTTCTTTCATTTCTTACTTTTCTCAGTTTTCATTAACAGATTGATATGCTGTCATTTTTAAAACTTTGCGACTTGATGTCGATGGAAAAGTCCCCAGAGATCCTTGCGAAATGATTGACTGCCAAAACAGTACAGGACAATATTGATAGAGGAATTCAAAATCATCAAGATAAAAGCGACAGTCAAAAATAGATATGACACAACAGGGTTCTTTCCAGTAAAGTCAGGAATGATATACGTCCACGTTATCGTTAGACAAGTGTAGGGGAGGTTTAACAACACAGTAAATATCGCGACCAGAATAAGCATTGCTATCATGCCGCCATCTTGGTTAGTTCCATGTTTTACCGGAAGGGTGCTCTGTGACTTCCTGCTATGGTCGTGTAATATGATAATTATGGCGAAATTGAGCACTAAAATCGTGACAACGGGAAGAGTTGAATTTATGATTTCCCCCGTAGGGTCGAACCAGAGGAGGTCAGAAGATAAAACACATCTTATGAAGCCTTTAACCTGTCGTGGTTGCCGCCACAAGTTTGGAATATTGAACCCACAAACTAGAAAAGCTGAAAAAATGATAATATATCTTGCCCGGCCCATGGTACACCATGATATGGCGTGTAATGGGAATCGGACAGCTATCACACGGTCAACGGCAATAATGACCACCAACCACTTGGCAGCCCCGAAGAACATGTCGCCGAAATATCGCGCCAGGATACAATTCAAAAGGGGGATTGAGGCGAATAAAGTGGGATAAAATCCCGAGAGATATATAGGTAAGAAGAACAAAAGGGACAGAGTATCGCAAACTACTAGAACTCTGAGATAGAAGTACATGACTTTGGTCCGATTTTTCTGTGAACTCATTACTATAAACGATAATGTGTTACCAAACACTCCTGTACTCATGATGATTGGTACGCTCCATGTTTGTAAATTATCAGCTAACCAAAATAACTGGCTGAGCAAATCGGATTCGAAAGTTAAAGTGACTTCGGTCATTTTGTTGACCCGTTGACTCTTCCACCTCCAGGTTACTGTCTCCCCTTCTACCAATCCCGCCGTTTCGTCTCATTCACTCAATTAACAGCCAAGCACCATTACAAGTGTGTGTTGACAAGAAAAGCAGTCATACAGTCCTTGATGTGCAAAGCGAAGTGCTAAATATCAAAACTCTTGGTGTTATAAAATTCATGATATATATATATAGAGAGAGAAGCTTTTAATAACAGGAGCGTGAATGTCAATAGTAGTGGAACTATTTAAAGAACGTATCATTGGCGAAGGCAAAGGTCCAATTCTCTACAAACGTGTATGTAATCTGCAACCATAGGTGTTGTGGCAGGATGAATAGCAACATTATCCTTTACTCGTTTGACCTTGAAAACGCCACGACCCGAAGGAAATGGCAATGCACCAAGCCCGCGACTCCCATCGAGACATGCGTGTTGGTCTATATGGCAACTGGATCACCTTTAATCGAAACAGCAGAAATGCACTGGGTTAAGTTGTGGCTATCATTCCCACGACGTAAAATACTGGTAGTTGAGAAAGTGTCGCGAATTGCCCGTACAACAATCACTCGGTCGACGGCTCATTCTTCCACACCGGTCTAACCTTTCTCATCTCAGCGTTCCTTGCCAGAATAGCTATGACAAGAAAGCGGTAACCAGGCCCATACCGAGAAACAGAGTCTCGTTTCTTTTCCATCGTTCTCCGAAAACAGAGGTAAAGCAATAGCGGGAAGTTGGTGCCTCTGCGAAACAATTTTCCTAAAGCAAGTACTCGTATGGAGAATTTTGCGTGGTTGACATAGACTCTTCTGGTTGCTCCTCCATTTCTCCCACGACAACATGCTCTTTGCAAAACCTCGCATAGCCGAAGATCTCGAACCAAAGCGTTATTGGTGCAAACCACAACTCAGTCTGGCTTTAGTTAAGAAATCATCTCCTTGCAAAAAGACTCGCTAGATCCCGCCTGAAATGCTTACTTGCGAAACAGTACAGGAAGAAGTTGATGGAATGATTTGACAACATCACAATTAAAAGAACACTTATTATAAAATATGAAATGGTTGGGTTATTCCCAACAAAATCCGGCATGATGTACGTCCATATCATGGTAAGACAGGCGAAGGGCGTGTTTAATACAAACATAAAGGTAGCGACGGCGATCAACAAGGCAGTCATGCCGCCATCTTGGTTAGTTTCGTGTTTTTCCGATAGGTTGCGCTGCTTTATCTTGTTATGGCTGCGAAAACTGATGATAATCACAGTATTCAGAACCAAAATCATAATGACTGGTATCACAGAATTGACGCTTTCGCCCAACGGCTCGAACCACATGATATTGGGAAGGAGAATGCAATCTATATAACCGTCGCTTTCAATAACTCTTCTCCACAAGTTTGGAATATTGAAAACAATCGCAGCGATCGCTAAGAAAAGGACGATACGTTTTGACCGGCCCATGGTACACCAGGACGCGGCGTGTAGGGGGAACCGAACGACTATCACTCGGTCGATTGCAATAATGACCACTAACCACATGCAAGCCCCGTAAATCACATCCCCCCAATATCGCGTCAGAATACAGTAAACTATTGGGTGTGACGTGCCCCACATCGGATGAATTAAACCAATGTAAAATGGTGCAATATACGTTAAGAGGGACAAAGTGTCCAAAACTGCTATCACTCGGAGGTAAAAATACATGACACTACCTCGATTCTTCTTCAAGCTCATCACTATAAAGGCTATGGTGTTACCAAACAAACCAGTGCACGTGATGATAGGGAAACCGATCATTTGCACGGAGTCTCCCATTTGCACGAGCGATGCCGGGTCAAAATTCGAGGTTGTCATTGTCATATTCGTGCTTCCGATGTCGCCGAGGTACGTTTGTTTATTCGCAGGTTTCCGACGCACACGACCTGCCTGAACTGATGACGCCAAATAATCGTCATGTGGCGAGAATATAAAACCAAATACATGTATATTCGTCTAAAGATAACTCGCAGCAGATCAGAATAGTCTTTCTATTCAAAGCACGGAATCTTTAAAAAAGTTATCATATTACTAGATTCATGAATAGATATCGTAGATACATGATGATAATGTACATTATCGATAGTGTATTTCAGATAGCTGATATGGAAGGGGAGGGGCAATTTGTCTTACTGCTTGTATAGATCATTAAGATTGGTGATGGCTTCAAACTTGCCTGTAGCGGAGTCTTTCAATTATTAAAGACTCTGCCTGTAGTAAGGGCATACATGTACGGCAGCCAGATGCCTGATGACTGGATAGCTTGTGGTCCGGCGTTTGTGTTTTCTGACTGGCCACTGGGGGTATTATACATACATGTTTGCTTGCAGCACAAAAGTATTCGCTGACAGATACAGTAGCATCAATTTGTCAATGTTCTCAATAAATGGGTTTGAGGAGAATATAGACAAGTCGTGCTTAGATGTGCCCGGTAGCAATTTCGGCCAAATCCAGAATCGCGCTGAAAATACACTTGCTGACAGTAACTCTTCTCCAAGAACATCACATGCTCATGATCATGACCTTGACCTATGCTCATTTAGATACATCGGTCACCAAGCTTGGACCACGTTCTCTACACGTGCCAAATGTGAAATTCGGTCACTCACATGAGCGAATCCGTGATTGGTCTTCGGCCTCGGAACACCCCCAGACCTGCAGTCTTGTGCGTTTCCTGACAAAATACCAATCATGTGTTCTGCTCACTCGGAAGTAGCACTTACGTGATTCACTGGAAGCTGTCAATGACGTCATTAGGAAAACCTCATTGAACAAAAGCCCGGGTGTGCGCGAATTGCTCTTGGGATACATCTAGACGATGACCTTGAGCATGACCTTGAAACTGAAACTGAAGCCTGAACGATACCAACCATGATTTAGACAGCTTCAGTTAAGAAACTATCGCCTCGTGAAAAGACTCGCTAGATCCCGCCTGAAATGCTTACTTGCGAAACAGTACAGGAAGAAGTTGATGGAATGATTTGACAACATCACAATTAAAAGAACACTTATTATAAAATATGAAATGGTTGGGTTATTCTCAACAAGATCCGGCATGATGTACGTCCATATCATGGTAAGACAGGCGAAGGGTGTGTTTAATACAAACATAAAGGTAGCGACGGCGATCAACAAGGCAGTCATGCCGCCATCTTGGTTAGTTTCGTGTTTTTCCGATAGGTTGCGCTGCTTTATCTTGTTATGGCTGCGAAAACTGATGATAATCACAGTATTCAGAACCAAAATCATACTGACTGGTATCACAGAATTGACACTTTCGCCCAACGGCTCGAACCACATGATATTGGGAAGGAGAATGCAATCTATATAACCGTCGCTTTCAATAACTCTTCTCCACAAGTTTGGAATATTGAAAACAATCGCAGCGATCGCTAAGAAAAGGACGATACGTTTTGCCCGGCCCATGGTACACCAGGACGCGGCGTGTAGGGGGAACCGGACGACTATCACTCGGTCGATTGCAATAATGACCACTAACCACATGCAAGCCCCGTAAATCACATCCCCCCAATATCGCGTCAGAATACAGTAAACTATTGGGTGTGACGTGCCCCACATCGGATGAATTAAACCAATGTAAAATGGTGCAATATACGTTAAGAGGGACAAAGTGTCCAAAACTGCTATCACTCGGAGGTAAAAATACATGACACTTCCTCGATTCTTCTTCATACTCATCACTATAAAGGCTGTGGTGTTACCAAACAAACCAGTGCACGTGATGATAGGGAAACCGATCATTTGCACGGAGTCTCCCATTTGCACGAGCGATGCCGGGTCAAAATTTGAGGTTGTCATTGTCATATTCGTGCTTCCGATGTCGCCAAAGTACGTTTGTTTATTCGCTAGTTTCCGACACACTCGACCTGCCTGAACTGAATCGTCGTATAGCGAGAAGATGAACCAAATATATTCGTTTAAAGATCAGAATAGTCTTTCTATTCAAAGCACGGAATCTTACTAGATTTATGAATGGATATATCGTGGATACATAATGACAATGTGCAGCATCGATAATGTATTTCAGATCACTGATGTGACGGGGGGAAGGTCATTTGTCGTACCAGTGTATGTATAGATCAGATTTGTGATGACTTCAAAGGTGGCTCTTTGTGTCTATCATGTTCCAAGACAAAGTGCAGTTGGTGGTGTGATGGTCGGGCGTTTGTGTTTTCTAACTTGGCCGTTGGAGGTTTTATACATGCGTGTATCCTTGCAGCACAAATGTATTTTAAACGAATTTGCTTTCTAACAAAACAGACAAAATCGTAACCTCGCTTGTGGAAAGTGACTAGTGGGCCTGGGGGACGAGGCCATGTTTGACCTCAGTATGAGTAAAGGGTCTGCTCAGTACAGAAGCAAACATTTTTTATTTGATAGTATCCCACTTGCTGCAACAGCCACGGGAGCGCTGCAGAAACTATTTTTGGCTTTGATAGGCTGTAACCCCTGTCGACCATCAAGGGGAAAACCTAAAAAAGCGTAACTTTTCACTGTACGACTACAGCGCCACGCTATAAACCAGAAAGTGCTTTGCAGGCTTGTCGACATGGCTGGCACCTATCAAAAAACAAATAGCAACCGCATCGCCCAAGTGGTTGTTGCTAGAAGTTGCTGTGTAACTTTCTGTCGACTGGACTTTGCAGATTAATGCTTGGGTCGTCTACTTTACTTGAGTTGTCCATGATTCGTCATGACCTGGTGGCAATAGTATACAGGCCCAAGAGGTCGTTTCGGAAATATTTACTGGCGAGACAATATAGAAAGAAATTGATGGAGTTGTTCATCATCCATAGGCAGTAAAAGAAGCTCATAAGGAAATATGTTAAACTTGGGTTATTCGCGGTGAAGGTCGGTAATATGTAGGTCAGCGTTGTAGTAAAACAGAAGTACGGGACGTTTATTATCAACATGGCAGTTGCGACGAGAATAAGTATGGCTGTCATGCCGCCATCTTGGCTAGTGTCTGCTTTCGTCGAAAGAGTGCGTTTCCGTTTTCGGTTATGGCTGCGCACACTGGTTATTATAATGATGTTGAAGATTAAAACAAAGGCTACTGGTATCGCAGAGTTGACGCTTTCGCTAATTGATTCGAACTGGATCAGATCGGGCACCAGTACGCACTCGATGGAATCTTCAATCACCTTTGGCCGTCTCCACAGATTTGGGATATTGAATGCCGATACAAGGACTCCTGCGGTGATGGCTATACGTTTCGCCCGCCCCATAGTACACCACACCATGGAGTCCAAAGGGAACCGTATAGCTATCACCCGATCCACGGCAATAATGACAACCAACCACATAGAATTACCGTAAAACACATCGCCGAAATATCGCGAGATTATGCAATAGATAACGGGAAAGGATGTGAACTCAGTCCATCCTGGGTCGAACGAGACGACGAAATTTGGTAGAAAAACTGAGAGAGACAGCGTATCGCTTACTGCTAAGATCCTGAGATAAAAGTACATTACACTTGTCCGATTCTTTCTTAAGCTCATGACAGTCAATGTCAATGCGTTTCCAATCACGCCAAGAGCCATGATCGTCGGCAAACACGTTGTTCGTAACGTTCCAGCTAACTGGCTGAGCCAATCTGAAGAGCCGGGGCTTGATGTGGCTCGAGTCATATCAGTGTCCCCATCCATGACATCCATCGCCATTACCTCAGAGATGTTTCAAAGATGTTTCGACCCTTAAATAGAAATACATGTACATCACATTGCTCCGATGATTCGTTGACTGATCTCGGTGAGTTCTTATAAGTAAACTACGGGAGTGGCCGATCCGAGTCACCAGATTGCTCGAGATGATTTCTCCCGCCTGAAAGCGAGAGAAGGTTACCGGGGACTTTCTTATATTGTAAAAGACTATCCCTGGTTCACTTACCGTGATTTTGAAAGCATTTGAATGAATCCTTCGGTTGGTTTCGGTTTCGGACAACTTTTGGTTGCCTTTGGTTTTGCCTACGGGATCAATGCACTTTGGGTACATGGTAAAATGCGTTAGCAATCACGCCGAAGCCACCATAGTAGGCAAACATGTTGCTGGTAAAGTTCCAATTACCTGACTTCGCCAGTCTGATGAATGGATACTTGGGGTGGCTTGAGCCATCTCCATCTTCCGTGCTTACACATCTATTCCGTTTATAGCTTTGACACCACCTCATGTCGTCATTGAGGAATGCGCGGCCTTCAACGACCAAGGTATATTTAAACTCGACATACTACATCGTTATAGCAAAAAGGAAATACATACCAAAATACATTTGAAACCTGGCTTCTCCTGACAGAGATAAGAGCGTCAAATTTATAAATATCAGATGACAAAAATATATGCAAAACATGACTTCTGCTGTCAGATGCAGTTGCATCAATTTGTCAATTTTATCAATAAATGGGTTTGAGGATAGACAAGATGCGCCTGATAGCAATTTCGGCCAAATCCAGAATCGCGCTGAAAATACACTTGCTGACAGTAACTCTTCTCCGTGTACATTACATGATCATGATCATGACCTTGACCTTTGCTCATTTACATACATCGGTCACTAAACTTGGACCACGTGCTCTACACGTGCCAAATTTGAAATTCGGTCTCTCACATGAGCGAATCCGTGATTGGTCTTCGAACTCGGAACACCCCTCAGACCTGCAGTCTTGTGCGTTTCCTGGCCAAAGACCAACCATGTGTTTTGCTCACTCGGAAGTAGCAGTCGGGTGATTCACTGGAAGTTGTCAATGACATCATTGGGAAAGCCCATTGAACAAAAGCCCGGATGTGCGCGGACTAGGTATGTGGGGGACGCTAACAAGGACAGATACACTTCGGACCCCAAAAGTTTGTGATATACATGTAGTTGTTTGCGTCCTTCACAAACATGTATATACCTAGTATGCTCATAAGCTAGACAAAGGCCGCGAAGAGTCCATGTATGAATAGCCGGTCGGCCACCATGCGTCCGTAGAACCAGCGTGATGATAGGAGAAAGGAAAAGGTCCCGTCCTTTAAGTTCTAGCCGCGACTCAAACCCTTGATTGATCCTAAGTTCGACGTATCATTCCCAATGAGGCTTTCATATCAGACAGGGGTTTGGACCTTGTAATAATCAGAACTAACTTAAGATGATTTGAAATGGGATAACGGTACTTTATTTTCGTACATGGAAGCAAGACGTACTCACAGACTGTCAACCTCACTTATATTTACCTTATAGACCCCAGGGAACTAGGTGATTCCACTACAAAATGACCACCGTCAAAAACCGAACTGAAGATTGGTTCTCAATTCAATTCAAATTATAGCAGCATTGAGATAACTTCATGAGAAAGTTATCCTCGCGGTAACCTAATATCATTCCTCATTTCCTTACTTAGTCTCCAGGCCAACACCAGGGGCTTCGAGCACGGCCAGTAGCAAGAAAATTCTCCCCCTCGATCAGTGCTCGATTCTCTTTCAGCGACTTTTATTAAAAAGCTGTCTGAGATCCTTTCGGAAATGCTTGCTGGCGAGACAGTATAGAAAGAAGTTGATGGAGTTGTTCACCATCCACAGCATGATCATGGAATTCATCAAGAAATACGTCAAACTAGGGTTCCTTCCCATGAAGTCGGGTATTATATAGGTCCACATTATTACAAGACAGAAGTACGGGGTGTTTAGGATAACCATGGTCGTTGCAACGAGAATAAGCATGGCCGTCATGCCGCCATCTTGGGCAGTTCCTTGTTTATTCGAAATAGTGCGTTTCAGTTCTCTGCTATGACTGCGTACACTTATGATTATGGTAATGTTCAGAATTAAAATCAGTGACACTGGTATAGCAGCATTGACGCTGTAGGTCACTGAATCAAACCAGACCAGGTGAGGCCCCAGGACGCAATCAATGGAATCGTTAAACAGCTTTGGTCGCCTCCAGAAGTTTGGAGTATTAAAACCTAACAGGAGGACTCCGAAGACAATCACATTACGCTTTGCCCGTCCCATGGTACACCATGATATGGCGCGTAAGGGGAAACTTACAGCTATCACGCGGTCAACGGCGATAATGACGACTAGCCACATAGCAGCCCCGAAAAACAGATCGCTGAAATATCGCACCACGGTGCAATATATAACGGGGACAGGCGCAATCCATGTTGATTGAATGATATAGGGGCTGATGAGTTTAGGTAGAAAGGTTGCAAGGGACACGGTATCACTTACTGCCAAGACCCTTAGATGGAAATACATTACACTGGAGCGATTCTTCTTTAAGCTCATCACGGTGAATGACAATGCGTTACCAATCACGCCGATGCCGAGGATAGTTGGCAAGCATCCTGTTTCTAAAGCGAGAGCCAACTGCCTGAGCCAATCTGACGCGGCAAGACTTGATGGACGTCGTGTCTCATCCAGACCCTGTCCTTCCGGATTCATTTCTCATTCGTGTTTTCCTGTCGTAAGAAGTCACATACCGCATATGTATTGGGAACAGTGCTACCTTCGAAGTAGTCTCTCTATTTAAAGTTGTCAGCAGGAAACGAGGAGATGGAGATGAACAAAATACGAGTGCAATATGAACTCGAGACTATTTGCGTATGGATATGTTTATAGCAAAATGGTAAATGTACGAAAATACATCTCGTTATATATAACCAAGGTTGACTGATTAATATAATCCATCTATCTTTGTAGACGAATGCGAGTAGTGGATGGAAAACACACATCATACTCGATATAGGGCAACCAGGCGTTCAGTTTGAATCTTCAAACTCCTAATGTTGATGATCTCCATTGATGAACTTCAAATAAGCAAAAAGATATAACTATGATTTATCATTTTATTACCATCATCACTGATGGATTCACATCTCGAAAAACCATCACAATCATGCATGATTACAATAAATTACTATGGAATTATATTTACAGTACATTTCACTTCGAAAACACTGGGCCTACATAAGCCTGGTAAAGTGTCGAAGTTAACAATCATTTCTATCGAAAGATCTCTTCTCAACAGAAGGTTAACCAGTTGAAGCAGCGGGCTCCATAATTGGATCGAATAATTGCCTCCAAAAAGTGTACATGAATTGTTGTGGTTTGGGTTGTAGCAGCGACTCTCATGAAAGACGTAGTACTGGGCCTGATAGCACTATATGGATTCCACTACGAAGGGACATCCCTAAGAAATCAACCATACACCTGAATCGGCATTAAGGAGAATGAAAATATACATTCACACTTGACAATTCAATCAAAGATATGGCTCCATTTGTTGAAAGAAAATTGACCCAGCCACTGATGAATGCAGCATCACCAAAAATTCTAAGTTTGATAGTCACTTGGGTCAGAACGCATTCACATTGTCAGAAATATATCACAAGTTCATATAATGTTCACATTTACAGTCTTAATAAGGTCGGAATCGGTATTGGTGTCCTGAGCTGTATCCAGATAGGCCTTGGGTAGGATGCCGTGAAAGTTCTTGAGCAGGGTGAGAAAGTCCATGGGCGAGATGTGAATATCCTTGCGAATGTGAATACGGATAACTATGAAATGCACTTGGAGATTCCAATCCTGGGTAAGGTTGTGGTGTAATGACGGATGTACCTGGCTGGTACGGGCTGGGAGATGTCGCCACGGAGAGAGCAGGAAACGGACTTGGCGAGGAGAGATGTCCGGTGAAGACCGTAGACGGAATGGTGACTGGCGGTAAGTAACCTCCAGGAATCATCTGCGGAAGACCAGGGAAGGACATGGCCTGATAACCCATGGCACTGGCTAGAGCAGGATAGTTCATATGAGCAATGTCAGTGTTCTGAGAGATGTTACGCACCAGTTCCTCGTAGTATTTCTCGTTGATAGCCCAGAAGTTTCCTCTGGTGTCCTTGCGGCCGAGTTTCACGAAACGATCGGAGAGAGACAGGTTGTGCCGTACGCAGTTCTTCCACTTGCTGGTCGTAGTCTGGTAGTACGGGAACTTATACTGGATGAAGTCGTAAATCTGGTGCAGCTGAAGCTTACGTTCCCGTGAGTTCAGAATAGCCATGGCGATGAGAGCAGTGTAGCTGATATTCGGACGTTTCTTGCGATCTGGCGGTGCGTCTGACGTATCTGTCTCGGTCGTGCCTTGTCCCGGGAAGATTGGCGATGTCCTGGCTGTGACCTGTCTTGAGAAGATCGGAGATGTCACAGGCAGCTGCGGGTACAGAGGATACTCATATCTGTTCTGTAGAGGCGTGCTCGTGGAATAAACAGGTGAACACTGTTGCAGCAGTGTCCGCTCCGGCGACGTATATGTAACAAACGCTCCCGGTCCTGGAGACGTTTTCTCGGTCGTGGAGGAGACTTGTGGTTCTACAGACTCCTCAGAGGTGTCGCTGCTGTTGTGTTCGCTGCCTTCGCTGCCCAAAGTCGACGCCAAATGCTTCAGAACGGTCAAACTAGGATCGGTCGAAGATTGCATGATGATGATGTTGATGATGATGATAACGTCTTGATGTTGTATGTTAGAACTTCTAAATCAGAATGATAGCTGAAGGATGTTGGTTGCTATTTATACGCAGGCCTAGCATCAGTCGTTACATAATCAAAGGCCCCTTTACCGCCTCCGATCGATGTTTTTAATATCATTGAAAACACAGAGTATCCAAACTCATTATTAAATGATTATAAACACTTCGAATCAAAGGAATTGCCGCTTAAAGAAGTCAAGATTTGTTTGAAAATTGCTGTAAAAACTGAGAGTGTCCAAACCGTATCAGAAAATTTCTGATTTTCTGCACCGCCTTGATGTGTACGGTGCTTGCAATTAGCTGTAATTAATAATTTCGGCGAACACTTTGATAAACAAATGTTTGCTTTTTAACGGGAGTGCCGCAAAGGAAGTTTTATATTGCTGATCAAATAGATGGCTTGTTAGTTTGTTGTGAAAACATTGTCAAACGATGCAGACACTATGAATGCGATGTGGTTCTTTAGACAATAGGGGGCTGGCGTTGGGTGTGGATAGGGTGTGATAAAGCTACTGTAAGGTGGAATTATTGCTGAAAATAAATATTGTATATAAGATTAAAATGGGAGGGTTTGTTTAACTTTTGTAATTTCTGTATTGTAAACAAAGTAGCGTGTACAAGGAAATATAAAAGTTTGAAATTGAGAAAAAGTGTTTATTTTAATGTGTACTTCTGATCAGTGTTTACGGCCAAGACTGTACTTTAGTCTAAAATGACTTGAAACTTTGGTAGGTTGTGACACATCAAGGTACTTTGGGCTCAGTGAATGAAGCTCTGGGAATATTGAGAATTCGTGTGACTCGGCCAGTTCATACGTGAAATAAGAGATGGCGATGAGGTTGGGCAGGAATTCTCATGATCTCGATAGAAGTGATAGTTGTAGGCGGCCCTTCTATGATAATAATTATATAGTAATGCATTCATTCGTATCATGTCTGTGTGGAGAATAATGCCAGACATGGACGTGTGATCCTCTTTGCCAGATCAACCTAGTCCTCCACGACACACCACCAAAACAAATTCAAAACAATAATTGATGCAAAGGTGCATGCACAATGATTCCAAAACATTTCTATTACTCATTTCTTTCATTTTTTTTTTTTTTTTTTTTTTCGTTCTCTGTGTATGATTTTTATTGCATATTTGTGTTGTCTGCTCCTTATTTGGAGGTTTTTTTACAATAAATTATTATTATTATATTATTATTATTTCTCTATGTACATGTATATGCCTACTTCATGTTCCAACACCTGTATACGGCTTTATCACACCCAGTCCACGCCCAACGCCAGCCCCGATTGTCTTACACCCATGGAGGTACCGCATCCCATTCACAGCGCGTCTATCGCGTTTGTCAATGTTTTCATAACAAACTAACAAGCCATCTATTTGATCAGCAATATAAAACTTCCTTTGCGGCACTCCCGTTAAAAAGCAAACATTTTTTATCAAAGGATTTGCCGAAATTATTGATTAGGCTTATTACAGACGCTGCTTCAATGCTAACAAAATGCGCAGAACGCTAGGTTTGTTTTGACACTCGCAGTTGTAACGTTATTCTAAACAAAGTAAAGCATGTTTTATCTATCTATAAATGTAAATGTAATTTCTTACGACTACCTAAGAAAAAGTTATGATAAAAAATACACAACTTAAAAGGCATGTTACATTAAACATGTCCGCATGTTCAAATGTGCGGGGTGTTTTCAACTGAAATCGCCTATATGACAATACGAAATAACTTTCCCTGTCGGGGATTTGGTCTCTCTTCAGATCTTCACCGCACTGGATACCTAGAATTGTCCATGTTCAGCCCCGACAAACGTGAGCCGTCCAGTCATCGCAACATATGAATGCCCATCAAAACTCCCTGCTCTAGAAATAATATTGACATACTTGACAAGCATATTAAATTACACGATGACATGCTTAGCTTGGCAGGGCTATTTGGAAGTCATTTAGGAGTGGAATGTCTTGTAATTTTGTCATTATAAAGAAACCCTATTGTACCAATATTAAGAACACACCGCTTTAGCGCGGCGAAAATCTGATCCGAAAACGTATCAAAATGGACGCAAACATATCCAAGATGAAAGCGTGATATCTCAAATGGACACACAACAAAAGACTTGAAACTCCATTAAGCGCATTTAATAAGGAAAAAACTGTTTACACTACTTCGGTGGTTATTAAATGGTGAATAGGTTCAGAAAGTCCGTCCCGAGCTGTTTTAGTCATCTTCCTGGCTTATCAATTTGGCCCGATCCCCGGTCAGGGACAGACACGCAGGTGGTGGTGGATATTTTGCGGGCGGAAATCTCCCATTTCGGTCTGGGATCACGCACTCGCGGCCCTCATCAAACAATTAGATACTGATTGACCAAAAGCTGCCCCAATTATAACTCATAACTGCTTCTTAGCTTCCCTCATATTTGCTCAGCCTTTTGCGGAGAGAAATTAAAGTGCTCATGATTTACTCTGTCGGCAAATTTCGTCCTGTTGACGGGAGAGACGAAACCACCTCCACAGACCACCCAACCATCCTCAGCGAGGTGACTGATTCGTCCGCAGGAAGTGACGGGACAAGACGTGTCTCTCCCAGCCTTCTCCACAAAAGGATGCTGTCCTCCCCGTCAAGGTTGTCCGTCACTGCTGTCATCCTGCTATTCAACGTCTTGTCCCCTGTCAAGATGGAATGGTAGTCTCTAAACACGGCTAGACGAGGGTTGGTAGTGGTGTGAACGGATCCCAGGATCCAGTGAGATTCAGGAGGTGTCAGTAGAGACGGACTCATATCGTCGAGGACGGGCGAGGGGGCTGTTGCGCCGAGCATTTTATGTGAAGATTCCATCCACAAACAGCCTGTGGCACCAATGTTGCCATCGTCTATGGTAGCATAGCTCAATGCCGCTCGACCTGAATGTCACAAGAAACTCACCCATGACATGCAGGTTCAACATCAAATAGATCTGAATTATCCTTTCCCTTACAAAACTCAATCAGGGTCAAGCATTAGAAACACAATACCATGACAATTAAATAGTCCGATATTACCCCTGGCGTGATACGAAAACGAACTACACTACTCATCAACTTTTGGCGCAATTGCCCGTAAAATGGTTCGATATCACCTAAACAAGTCCGTTTATAAGCTATCTCATCGAATTCTGTGAGTGAAAGCAGGGCGAATTTGTCACGGAGCTGTACCCATTTGATTGACAGTCCCTAACTCATAAATATTGCATAAAGGTCCAGGTTTCAATGAGCATATGACAGGCGAGATCTGAGGATGATGGATTAGTTTGTCCGGTGCATCCCACCCCGCTCTGCCATTGAGACCAGTTCCTTCCCTATTCAAGCCGTCCCCTACCCCATTCAGCTCGGGTCTATTACACTAGCAAAGCACAAAGTTAGTGTCACACCATGTCAGCCAGAAAATAGCATCAAAAGTGACAACAGGGTATTTAGTGACCACAATGAGAAGTCTGCCATGAAAGGACATTGGTAATGGCTCAAGATTAAACGTTGCTTTTTTCCACGGTGCTTCTATAATTGATTTCCAAGTACTCTGATTCGTGAGGTTGCAGATTACTGTCAACCTTTACTCCGTGGTAACGCATCCCAGCGAGCTGTACAACTGTCTTACAACCCCCTTCGCATCCTAACTCATGCGTTGGCCATCTTGAAGTCAAGAACACTCTGGTCTTCTATCTATCATAGCTATTAATGCGTTAATGAGTTAGAAAATTTCATGTTTACATTTTGAAGTACATCCGATTATCGACATCATGGATGCAGCTCGAATAATAATTTAAACAAAATTGGGAATCATTAACGAACTAGCCATGAACACAAACAAAACTTAGCAACATCAAAATATCTCAATTAATGGGCTCTTGAATATTGACATCAGCCAAAAACGTGATCCGTGACAATGGGAACTTTTTACACAGCGGAAGCATAACGTAAAGTGTATTTGTGCAGTGCACACTATTGACGTGCTAATGGCGGTAATCCGGTCCTCATCCGGGCATTTCGGTCGCGGACGAGACCAGGCGAGACCAGTCCATTGTTTGTCCTCCTCGGCAATCAGGATGCGTTTAAGATCTCTTCCTTTGTAAACTGTCTAACCATTAGCTGGGATAAGTGCTATAGATTAGCGATAATTTATCGATTAGTTGGTACTTCCCGTCAACTGTCTGGACTCGCTTTGAATGGTGAAATTGAATGGGTTAGCTTCAGACCAAAACAATAGTCCATAGGAGTTAATCGTAGAAACTGATTCAACATCAATGAAACGGTACGTCCTTAGCTGCATGGTTCCAAAATGACAAGTTTTAAGGTCAAACCGACCAAAACTATTTTTCTGGCAGCTATGACGCTTTCCATGAAACCTAAATGACCAATGTTTACATTGGTGTCTGTGTAAAAGCATTTAACACTAGGGTAACACAATTATCTCTTAAGAAACCAAGGCTGTTCGTTATGAAATTCTTACATGATACAAAAACTGGCTTCCAATACTCAGTGTACAGTCAAACAGTATTCCTTGCCTCTTGGAACATCACAGTCCCGCCAGATGCGGAGTTTCCATGGTCAAGCGACAAAGACCACACTTTCTTTGTATTGTTTAATTGTCCCTGTTTAATTAATATTCCTTAATGTAATTAACTAGTTGGCTGAAAACTGCTTCATTCATGGGTCCATCACCCTGACCTCGGTACCTGGTCCAAGGGAGTGTAATTGGTCGTTTCAAGGTCACGGAGTTCTCCCTTATGAATCTATGGATAATACTAATAAGATACCCTTCACATCAAATGGGTGCGTTCCCTTCAAAATTTACTGCTATCCCGCGGCTAAATAAGATAATTTTCATAGGATTGTTAAACAAAACATTATATTTGACTAACGAAAGTGAAACAGTTAGGAGTCTTTAAGGGATACAATGTACGTTTCAATTATAAGCAACAGAATAGTTGAAAATGGTCCGGCGTGCATTTTCTAAATGCATTGTCTTGTGTTCAGTCCGTTGGCAGGGAAATGGGCCCGGTTCATTTCGGTGTAATTAGCAAACATTATCTTCTAAACTTTCGACAGTTTTGATTAAATTTGCAAAATACCAAGGCAATTTTTTGTTCGTCCGACAATAGCTCCATTGTCCGTCGGACAATGGGTCATGAATATCAATCTCGCCGCATCATTGCCAGAAAATAACTCATGAAAATCCGAAGCCACGAACCGTGTTCTTCAAACAAAAACAACCAAAAGATGTCGTGACTTAAACAGTTGACAAAATATCCGAGTTTCCCTCACGTCAATGTCAGTGGGTGTAGTATTTCGTATCACGATTGTCGGTTGACCTTGACTGCTTTCTGTTGTTAAACGAGCGCGGCTGTTGGGACCCTTGGCCAGGTGCCCTGCTCAAAGAAACCGGCACAACATTTCTTCATAATGTTCCGCCGATTATTTGATAATTATAATGTCGTGGTAGATTTCAAATTTCAGGTTTTACAAGCAAATGAATGATAACGGTAATTTTGTTTAAAGAACATTCTTGGTGATTTGTTATGCTTGTTTCTCATTGTTCGCAATCATGTTCGAGAACTTCACTTCCCGGAAATATTTTCTGACGAGATTTTGGTTAACCTACCGATTTATTTCTTGCAAAGAATGAAGAATTAACTGATTCGTGAACGTCGTCCCATTACCTCCGTACACAAGACGAAATCTCGAAAATCTTCCCTGAAGGATTTGCTGCTCAGGAAGTACAGAAAGAAGTTGATTGAACAATTGAGGCTGTATGCGACTGACGTCATTGCATATGAAAATATCCGCTGTTGGATCTGTTCCGGGGTTGGTACCTTGTTTACGAGTAGGATTTCCCAAACTATTACGTGGGTAATATAAGGAAAGCATAGGACAAGATAGGCTGTGGTGACCACCATGACCAACAGCATGGCCGCCCTGTCGTCCTTATCGGCCACTGTAGCTTGCAAATACGCCATCTTGTCCTTCCTGGCCCTCAAGCGGTAAAAGATAGAAACATTGAAAAATAAAAGTAAGGCAAATGGTGATAAGACCTTAAGAGTTGTATCAATGATGTCATATGCCCTTCGAACTTCTTTTTGCATCGGTAAGATACACATTATCGCTGTCTGTGCTTTATCGGAACTACTTATCTCGGGTGCGTTACCAAAGATTAAACTGGGCAAAGCCCAAGCAGCCAAGATTATAGTTATACCAACAATAGAATATCTTGCTGTTTTGAAAGTCGTCAACGCTTTTGCCCGAAACGGGAACATCACGGCTATAAAGCGCGTCGAAGTCAACGCAACCAGCAACCAAGAGGACATCGACGGAGCCAACCGTGCAGCAAACAGAATTATGGCGCAAAATGGACGTTTTAATAGGACCACGCTCCTGGACATGAGGTAACCTCCATTTGTCATGACTATACCCATCCCGACTAGATTGACGAAGTCCCAGACTGCCAAAACTCGCAAGAAGAGACAGCTGACGTGTTTTCTGTTTCTCATGACGATCAAGACGAGTACGTTGTTGATGCATCCGAAAATGACGATCGTTGGGATGATGAAGTTCCCGTTTATGGAGAGTATCACTGAGAGGATTTCCTTGGCTTTCTCGGGGCTGGGAATCGAAGTCATCATTGGTATGTGCTTCTGCCACCAACGTCAGAATTGTTAAGATTTCAAACACTATACAAGCAAGAGACGAACTTGAGTCAACTCATCATGACTTGAAACTCATGGTCATTTTTCTCTGCTTGGAAGGTGATGGAAGGATATCTCCATCTAGCAATGAATGATAGTGTGACATTTAAAAAGAATCAGACACACAATTGACTGATGACTGGTAGAAAACCCCTGATGGACGAAACTAACATTGCATATAGACACTCGGTCGGATTCTCCCAGCATTCGATCAGTCGCGATGACAAGATTTCCATTTTCAAATTCAAAAACCTGACAGTGTAAAGAATTTCGTCGCGTAGGTGATTTTATACGTACAGACCATGATTTCTGCTGATGCTGATGCGAGTGTTGCCTGCTGATGATATTCTGAAACTCGACGTAGTTCAGAGCATGCTGCTGAATTGATGCGGATTCATCCAAAGCCATAGGTTTCTTTGATCTATTCAAATCGTCTATATCCTGATATCAGTTAAACATAGATATCGTATTTTTGGACTCAAACAAATGCAAATGTAACAGTTTTTGCAGTGGATGTACACGTATGTATGGTGTAGCCCTACCAATTGCCGCTTTAACTCGATTGCCAGTGCAGGTTTGCACTTTAGGAGGGCCAACCACAAACCCCACCAACTCCCATGCCATCAGTAATCTGAACGAACTAATTTATCAATGACCTGCGTGATCTTGGTCTCCTGACTTGCACTATCGTGTACTTACACAAGACGAAGTCTCGAAAATCTTCTCGAAACGACTTGCTGCTGAGAAAATACAGGAAGAAATTTATGGAGCAATTCACGGCATACGCCAGTGACGTCAGGGCGTATGAGAATATACGCTGTTGGATTTGTTTTGCTGTTGGCACAGAGTTTGCCAGTACAATTTCCCATCCTACTGATTGAGCAATATATGGAAAGCAGAGAATTAGGTAAGCAGTCGTGACCACCATGACCATTAGCATGGCCACTCTGTCGTCCTTATCGGCTACCATAGTATGCAAATCCGCCATTTTACTCTTCCTCGCCCTCAAGCGGTAGAAAATGGAAACATTGAAAAATAACAATAACGCGAATGGTGACACGAATTTAAGAATGTAATCTATGAGATCATAAGCTCGACGAATATCTTCTCTTATATGATGTATACACATGATGGCGGTCTGTGCACTGTCCAAATCAACCTTCGGGGCATTACCAAATATAAGGCTTGGGGAAGCCCAGACGATCGAAATCAAAGTTATTCCAATAATGGAAAGTTTGGCTGTTTTTATATTCGTCCATACTTTAGCCTGCATCGGGAAGTTCACCGCTACAAATCGCGTGGATGTTAAAGCTACCAGAATCCACGAGGACATGGTCGGGGCGAAGTGTGAGACGAAGAGGATGATAGCACAAAAAGGTCGTTTCATTGCAAGAATGCTGCTCGACATGAGATTACCTCCATTTGTGATGATAATGCCCATACCCAGAAGATTCAAGATGTCTGCAAATGCTAAAACTCGTAGGAAGAGACAAGTGACGTCTTTCCTCCGCCGCATGACGATGAGGACGAGGATGTTGTTGATGAAGCCGAATAAGGCTACGGAGGGAAGAAGGTAGTCGCCATTTATACCGAGGATTGCTGAAAGGATTCCACTCTCCTGGTTCGGTATCGAAGTCATCGTTAGGATGTCATCAGTGTTCATTATTCAAAATTCGGAACACCGACCATTCTGTAAACTGAACACTTCTCGTCATAAAAGTGTCGTCATGAAGTGAAAGTCATCGCACTTGGAAACACCGATGGTCGATGTGTCGCCATTCGCAATAGACTACATTATCGGCCGTGTTGCGACATCAGAGAGAATCGACGGGCTTTCTTCATCCAGGCACGATTTCGACCTTCTCTATAAAAAGTAAGCATTCAGAATCACCATTACTATCCTGACGCAGTGGTAGATAAATAGAGGAAGGTGCACGATATGATGACGAAATCAGAGGATAGGGATACCGAGCTGAAGAGGAAATACATGTAGTGTAGCGGCCATGTTCCGTCAGTGTCATCTCGTCTCGTCTCGTTAAATGCGACAGTACAAAAAGTGAACTCTCTCTCTATCATCTACCATCTATAATAGTCTGTAACCTGATTTGATCTTAACACAGAACATTATAAATACATCAAAGAACTCACTCATGGTTGATCACTGCATGTGTGTACCGCAGTTAAAGTTTCCAAAGTACCCTAAGTTTCTTAAAAGTCCGATAGCAGTTTTAAATCTTCAGTTGTGGACATTAGGCTAGTGGACCTTTCCACAAAAGGTAATTTGAAGATTTAATTCTATCTCGATATTCCATTTTAACAACAGCCAACTCAAATCTCCCGTTTTCGAATGCAAAGAGCATTAATTAACCATCACTCTGTGTGACCTCCGTGCCTTGACATGAACCATTGAGTACCGACACAAGACGAAGTCTCGAAAATCGTCTCGAAAGGACTTACTGCTGAGAAAATACAGGAAGAAATTTAAGGAGCAATTCACTGCATACGCCAGTGACGTCAGCGCGTATGAGAATATACGCTGTTGGATTTGTTTTTCAGTTGGCACAGTGTTGGCCAGTACAATTTCCCAACCGATGGATTGTGCTACGTAAGGAAAGCATAGAATCAGGTAGGCTGTGGTGACGACCATGACCATCAGCATGGCCACTCTGTCGTCCTTATCGGCCACTGTAGCTTGCATATCCGCCATGATCTGATCTTTCCTGGCCCTCAAGCGGTAAAAAATGGAAACATTGAAAAATAAAAGTAACGCAAATGGTGATACTACCTTCAGGATCATATCAGTGATGTCGTAAACCCTGCGTATATCTTTTCTCATGTTATGTACACACATGATGGCAGTCTGTGCATTTCCCAAATCTACCTCTGGAGTGTCACCGTAGATGAGGCTGGGCAAAGCCCAAATGGTCGAAATCAAAGTTATTCCAATAATGGAAATTTTTGCTGCTTTTAAAGTCGTCCAGACTTTTGCCTGCATCGGGAAGTTCACCGCTACAAATCGCGTGGATGTTAGAGCTACAAGAATCCACGAAGACATGGTCGGGGCGAAGTGTGACACAAAGAGAATGACGGTACAGAACGGACGCTTAAGCGTCACGATGCTTCTTGACATCAGGTAGCCGCCATTTGTAATGATGACACCCATTCCCAGAAGATTCAAGATGTCAGAGAACGCCAGAACTCGTAGGAAAAGACAGCTGACGTGTCTCCTACGGCTCATGACGATCAAGACGAGAACGTTGTTGACGAGTCCGAAGACAACGACGATGGGGATGAGGTAGTCGCCGTTTATTGCGAGTATCGCCGACATGATGTTCCCAGTCCCCTCCCTGTTCGGGGTCGAAGACATCTTTGATATGTCAACATCAATGAGAATCTCTGTAGCAATCTAATCGCTATTTGCCATCAAAAAGTATCATATTCTACTGCGTCGTGGTTGCAATCCGTGTGTTGACTTGGCGATCCTCGCTGTCGCTCTTGCTATAGGAGATGAGCGAATTCCTTATGAAACGACCATTTCATCCAAACTTCTCTAAGGCACTAGACTGATTTACAATCATTGGGACTTCTCAATCATGAACTCGCCAGTTTCCTCTGATGTGGTACACAGTTTTCATTGATGTGGTAGCCTAAATATGGATTTGATGACATAGGGCGGACAGGGGATTTCGTTGATCGAGGATCCAACTTGCATATCCGCATCATTCAGAAGGGCTGTCAAGTAATGTGAGTCTGCGGGGAGAAGCCAATTTTTGCTATCTCACAGCTAAATGTTTAGTAGAAAATAACCATTCCATTCCCTAATCTGCTGAATCATATCTAAAACCTAGCTCAATATGAATCGTTCTAAAGATAGAGTGTTATATGTTGCCGGTCAAATGACAGGTTTAAATTTGCAAAGTTATTTTGAGAATAGTATAGGAATAGAGTACTTTAGTATTGTCATCTAGATAGCACTCAGCGTACTCTCTTGAAAACGTCCTTTTTGTCCTATCATTGCCAGTTCAGTCCAAAACAGGATGTTGCAGGTTTCTCGTATAAGCGATTATGAAAACGTGACAAAATTGCTTCATTGTGCTTGTCATAACAACATAACGATTTTTATCATTTCATTGTTAGCCCGCTGTTGCGATACCAAGGCATATCAGCAGATATTATAAATTTCAATTTCATTTCATTTTCGAAAATTTCGCTCAGGTTATTGACCTTTGAATTTTCATTGATCTGAATGATGCAATTCTAGAATTAATCGGAAGTAATCTTTTATTGGCTCAGTACACAATTAAATCTGCTTTAGGGTCCGTGTACATTCTGTGCCGTGTACATTTTGTGTACATACATTTTCGTGAATTAAAAACAATTCAATGCTGGAATTTTCATCAAACCTTGCAGAAGTGTAGTCCTATATCTGGTCAATGCCATAAGTGAATTTTAGAAAGTTCCAATGATTCTAAATTGTTTTATTAGCGTTTTCGTGAGATATACCAGAATATGACACGATGCGGGACCGTGTATACTACCTGTGAGAGAACATCTTCCGACCCCGTAAAATCTAGAAAAGGAGTTCCTATTTCAAAAGCGACCTGAATCATGTTAGTTGATATTATTCAAAATCCAAAAAGCCTAAAATGATGTTTGCAAACCAAAAAACGAACAGTCCAGACAGTATTTAGGCATGACAGGGCTTTTTTGAAATGTCGTCATATTTGTCCCACGGTACCACTGAACAGTTAATACTGATCTCAGCCCTTATGCTGGTTGGCGCCATTACGATTCGGCAAGTCTCGATTGATATCGCGAGAGAGGCATTGTAAGCGCGAAACGAGAAATTCACCAGATGCCTTCATGATTGTCGCACGTGTTGCGTGAAAACAGGTGTCACGTTAAAAAAATCACACCGATAAATGATTTTCATCAAATTGTGAAGCACGGAATCTGGGAACGAATGAATTCACTATTATCACTATATGAGATCTTTAAGAGCGGCAAGTATAATAATGTATTTCGGAAATCTCATGTAAAACATGATGAGGGTTTATTTTAGTATTGTGGTGACAAAATGGAACCGATGATACACTCATTGATAAAGTCAGGAAGACGGCGATAGGATCACCGCAAAACCACAACTAACTCGAACTGACAAATCCATCATCGCCTATTTTTATTTCATCTGATTGTGGACTTGGGGGTTTTTTTACAACTTGGAAAAGAACGGCACTGGTCGTGAGAACTAAAGTCACTTGGGTCATAAGTTATATTGTTGGCTCGCTGGAGTTTTTTTAAACATGGCCACATGACAGCAGTTTGAAAGCTCAAATTAATAGGTGCACCGAAAACTCCTGCGTCCACGACTGTAGCTGTTGTCCTTCGATATGGAGGATGTCTAAAAAATCCCCATTGTACAGCTCGAGTTTATATAATGAGGCATTTATTTTAGCACCCTGTACTTTGAAACTGAGGAGCCAGCTAGACAATTCAATATACATGTATACAAGTCTTTGAAGAGCGGAACTGTTAACCTTTGAACATAAACAGTCCTCCCTCCTCTACACCCTTTGAGAAGCTGTCTTAAAAGCAAATGCAATAGTTCTACCCATTTGTCCCGTGGTAGATGTGGTTTACGTAAGATCCTTTGTCCTACACTTTGACTGACAGTCAGACCAAGTTTGCTTCTTTGCCCACTTCAGACACCTGTAATTTCAGTAATGCATCGCAGAAAACGGCCACTTTCGCCGCGCCGTGCACTCAGTGACGCATCGGGGCTGCAACTGCCCGTCACAAGAGTAATCACCAGGTCCGGCCTCCGATATAGGAACCGCGTCTCCTCACAACAATACAAAATGAAGTTTAATCATCTGATGTCTCTTAAAGAAAACATAGTCAATGAACACTTGATTGCCACTAATGTCAGTTTTAACAGTGTAATTATATGGTATGTGTGGGATCGAAATCGCTGGGCGCGGTATGGGCCTCGGGCTCCACTCGGAGGACAGATGGGCCCGAACCCATTCCATGCGTCCAGCAGTCCGAAGAATAACCACGTTTTCATGTCGGGATGTTTCTTCTCTGTTTTGACAAAAGATAGTGTTTTTTCATATTTTCTTATCGCGGGTTGTTAGTTGCATTTCAATTTCGCTGAGCCTTTGTAGTGCTGGGCGATGTTGTGGTTTGGAACACGCTTGGATGGCCAGCTAGTGAAAGATGGACTTGCTCTTCCGAAATATGCGAACAGCCGCCTCAGACATGGCAGCGAGGAGTCCTTCAACTGCGAGGCTGGCTTAGTGTCTTTGAAGTGATGGCTCGTGACCAACCTGACCTAAAACCAAAGTCAAAGTAATGACGTGAAAGTTGCTGCTGGTCAGCAAGATGTTGTCCTGGATATGGCATCAAGATAACCAAAACGCCTGCCTCACAACTAGCTGTCAGGCTGATATAAGTTTTTTAGTCATTCAAAATGCAAAAAGTCCGACCTTTCATCAGTACAGCCTCGGGAGAGAAAGTAATGCAATCGTAGAATTATCATGATTGTCCAATACGAGAGGTCACCCAAACCGATCAACCCAACTATTCATCTCAATAACTTGTTTGCTCCCAACTATTTAAAGAAGCAATTTGTTTCTTTGGTTTGCTGGTCTAGTTTACCAGTAACTCTGAAGGAGTGATTGCACCCACAGATTAGGCAGCTGTCAGCGGGAACCGTAAAAGAACCCGAACCATTACCCCGTCAAAACGCATGCCCAGCTAACCTGTGCGCCCTGAGCGAGAAGACGACTTAACTTTCCCATTAACGCCCGTAACCAAACTGAATTGAATTGTCACCCCCAGTATCATCAACTTGCACCGATCTTATCATAACCGAAATCACTGTAATTTTCAGTTTCATCCCAAATCTTTCCAAACTGGACAGGGATGGTTGGGCAGTGTTGGGCTGATGTCTTCCGGGTGGGTCTGGCGTCAGTCATGTCCAAACTGACAGTGAATTGGCCCTGGTTATCTAAATGACAAGGAAGTGGATTCCTTATCTTCTAAATGTGGTTATGTAAACATGTCGCATCCCACTGTCACTGGCAATAATTGGGTAAATTTTGGTTATATTGGGACGAATGATACTATAATTAAAGCTGATTTTATCAAGGGTTTTGTAAATCGTTTGAGGGAATTGTGGTTGGACCAAGTACATGTAGTTTGTCGGTGTGGGATGGACATTTGCCAAGCTGTTCAGAGAAGAGGCAAACTTGCCTCTTCTCTGAACAGCTTGGCTTTTAATGCACAGTATACTTGTATACTGTGCATTAAAAGGCATCGAAAACTGGCAACAGTTCGCCAATACGACTATTCAGAGTAACTATATTCAGAGAAGGTACCTAGTGGCTTATTGAGAAAGATGAGTGTCAATGTAAGATAACCATCTTATCTTTGCTCAAATCGGTGATGATTTTTTTCCACGGGCCGGTTCGGCCGTGAACATCAGCCAGAAGTCCCTGAGGCCTGGCGTCCAAGAAGCAAGTCATTATCGCTAAATGACGACTGTGGATTCTTCTAATCGTTCTGTCCGCAGAAGCTATTTCTTCCAACCACTAATTCCTCCCTAGACACAGGTTTCACATCATTCTTACAGCGAGTTTGTAATCTACGCTATTAGAGGTTAAATTATCGCCTATTCTCGCTCCGAGAACTAATCACCGAGTGCCGTGGGCGCGGTTTATATCAGCGCGAAAACGCGAAGTGTCAGCGGAAAAGATTGATAAATTTCTCCAAATTACGACCCTGTGACACCACGGATGTGAAAATCACAGAAATTTCAGGATCCATTATGACTCTGTTACAGTTATAGTAAAGTAATGATGCTCAAGTTGTCCGAGGTTAAATAAAATGACTGTTAGCTGGGTTTGTTGGCAATTATCTCTGACAGAGACATAATTACCTCTGGAGCTCCTTGGCGATGAGATATTGTACCCGAATGACCGGATTCATTTGGAGCAAGAACAAGCTAATAAACGGTAAATGATTGTATGGGCGGTTAGAGGCAAGTGCACTACTTTATCAGTACTTGTAAATCATCATTCTGCGTGTTATAACGCAGTTAGATCATGTCTTAATCCGCAGTGATTTCCAGGCCACCTTTTTTTAAAAGGGACGTTTTCACTTTCTCAACTAAGTTAGGCAGACACATCAATCATTTGTTGAGCTGGCGCAGAACCAACAGACAGCAACATCCAGATAGATAGACATAGATATCTCACCAATAACTCTTGGTGTTATGTATACCGTAAAAAGTCATATCTAGGAGGTCAATGATCAGACTGATGACTTGTATGTATCATAAGTCTGGTCGCTGACATCTAACAAACGATTTTAAGGATTTATACCGACATCTTATTTGTTAATGGGATATAATAATGTCTGTAGGACAGAAACATTCCTTTCATGTCGGATCCGATATGGATACAATAATGAGCCATATTAATGGCACTTTTCCCCATAAGTGACCGTGTTAAGTAAAATATTGAGATCTCCAGATTATACGATCACATGCACTGTCACCAATGTATCATAAATCCCTGAGACGTGACTATCAATAACTTTCTAACACTTCATATAAATGTGTTGTAAATCATCAAAATTGAATGTAATTGACTTCGTTCGTCCATCTTTTTGTACCCTTTAAAGCACCTTACTTCCAATTAATCAAACTTTGATGACATTTAAGGCCCGATAATGTCAATGATATTGATCAAATATACTTTAATGAATCATTGATTGATGATATCATTATCGAAACGTCTTCAAAATGGCTCAAGTTCGCCGCCTCAATAAAAGGTAGGACGGTGGCTAGTCCATTATTGACAATGCCGAAATCAAGTCAATGACATCAGAAAACGCTTTTCAGAAGGAAAAAGAACCATAATTTCATTTGGTATTCCAGCTGTATTAGTCTATAGAAGACTGGGCGTTCAACTCTTTTGCTTGTGCCTTGTCACAGTCTGGGACCTGTGCATCTCAAACTCATAAATATCCAAAATCTTTTGATTTCGTGATCGGTCCTAAGAAGGAAAAGGTGGCCGATGTGAAGTTTGCGCCGTCGTATGAGACTACGAGTATATGCTGGAACATGCAACTTTACTTTTTTACTAGTTATTCAGTTGGCCTTTGTCGTGACATGAAGATCGATGAGAAGCGAATGATGGTCGTAATGCACCAGCTTTATAAAAAAAACTGTTCTCAGCAATTACTATCATTATTATCATCATGAGTCTTGGTATAAAACAGTTGCCTGTCCTGTCGGCAGACAGACGTGGAAGTCTGCCATCTCTGTATGTTGAACTAAAACTCATTCTGTCCCATTATCAACTATAATTTTCCCATCACAATCCCCGGATCGTTTTAATTTAAATTTGTGTTTACTTCATTAAACTACAATGGAACATGAAATACACCCGACATAAGAGTTATTAAATTGTGCTAAAGTGGCTCAGGGCGAAGTTTACAGTCGGTCTTTTAGTTACAGTCAAGTGCCACCCCGTTTATCTACCGAATAATACGAGTTTCGGCCGCCTTTTGAGTAATCTTACCGCCATTGAAGAGGACTCGTCATTGTCAAAACACACACACAAATCCTTATTATACTGTCAAGCGTGATGCCATGCTATGGTGTCCCCTCAGGCCAGTTTATGATTTCGAAGAATATTTCCATGAGTTTTGAGATTTTACCGAAAGTGATCGGCGCGAATCAACTGTTTTTAAGAAGACTTCTAGTAAGCATCTTAACCACCATCAACCATCTCAACTAGCAGCGTCTTCTACACATAGTTCTCAAAAATACTTTTCCTCACACTGGTTACTATTTTCACACTTCGTGTAGGTATTGGCAAACTCATCGAAAAAGAATCAAGTGTCGTCTATTAGATATTGGAAGCAGTCCATTTCAATCTCATTAATTAGAGCTTTGAATATACTACGACGCTCGAGGTGTCTCTATCATAAAGCGTTCCTCCCCTAATGGGACAATGGTTTGTCGTTTTAACAACTTTTGGGCTTTAAGTGCGGTAATTGCTATTCGATGAGGACGGCACCGGGGAAATGTTTACTTCCACAGTCCTAATTACTAACAGGATTCTGGCAATAAAGTCAGTCCCTTCGGGAAATCTTGGTAGTCTAAGAGAGGATCATGACATATCACTAAAGCAAGCTAACGTATTAATTTTGATGTTGGTCATTGTTGAGAGATGTGATGATATTTGTTGCGAAGTCAACCGGTCATGTGTTTTTTCCTTCGAGGTACGGACCTCGAACAGATTCCGTTAAAGTCGGGTCTATGAACTAGGTATCAGACTCTGGTAGTATCGACGACAAAAAAAGTGTTTGAACTCAGTCCTTCTGTGAGTTCTATCTTGTTGCACCACAAAACTACCAATTGGATGTTGCTCTTTGATTGTTCGTTTGCCAAGCACATTTAACTTGCAGTAAAATTTCCTTTGGTCATCGCGGTAGACAAGATTCTATGGAATAGAGTATCCGTAAATGCATGGACGCACTTTGAATTCTCAAATAAAAATTTGCCTTTGACATTAAGAATTAGCAAAGTTGGTGAAAGTCCCCACAGGAGCACAATCATAGATCATAAGGTGTCCGCATTGTGTTAAGGCAATAATAAGTCAACGGGCTTTGTCCAAATCACATTTATCATCCAAGACAACAACATTATTATATGCCTTGTGCCAGTGCAATAGAAAACCACTCACTTAGAACCGCCGCTGTCCGATACTTTCTTTATTTCTTTGGTCGCGCATGCAGATAATCGTGAAAAGTCATATATGACAGGTATTTCTTAAGAGTCGGGCTCATCTATCACAAATTTTGACTGTAAGTTTATATATTTCATTTGGCTTTATCATGGCTTCGACTCATTATGCGTGCACTCCAATGGGAAGTGAATTTCATTTTCAATGCGTTATTGTGAATGTCGGACAACATTTACTGCTAAATGTACCTCAATGAAAGGCTAATGTGCATTTTTAGATGTAAACAAATCCGTGACTAGACATGAATTTTACCTCATTTTCAGGGATAGGTTGTATGCCTTACTGTTATTCTTTAGAAAGAAGCTTTAATACGCCTGTTAACCATGATGTTACGAAGGTATTACCCGGGGATCAACGGAATATCAAATGTTTCACTTTTTATTGCTATCAAAAGGCAGCTCATATATTACCAGATATCAGAATGTAATTCACTCAATGTCAACGGTTTCTGTGTTATAAAGAATGCAAGAAGCACCGAAAAAGCACATCTGCAATGGCCGTCAACTTCAGTTTGCAAGGTATACCATATCAGGTTGAAGGTTGGGTTGATCGAATATAGGTACGTGCCGCCACTTTCAACAAATGTGACGGGCGTGGTGGTGTCGCAAAACTATATCCCTGTTGACCAGTAAGAATGATTAAGTTGATTAAATCAACAGCACAGGATGTCAGCTGAACCTGTTGCATATCATTTCGTTTTTATGGAATCACCAAGACATGTTTCCGTTTATGTTTGCTTGAGATGATAAATGGCGGAAAGGCTAGTCACTTTTATGAGTATCAACGCCTCCAGGCGCATCCCATCTGTGTCTTAACGATGTTAAACTATGAATATACGACGCCATTGGAATCTCAGCAACATATGTCACATGACAATTCAAACGAGATATTCCGTGAAGAAGCATTTATGAAGGAGAAAGACAAAGCACGCTTGAGGACGAATGGCCGCTGTTCATACAGGTGCCGCCTAGAAATGGTTCCTAGCGCTTTATGGATAGGACACCATCTATTCATACTTAATTTTGATGAGAATGGCCACAGCTGACGTTTTGTTTTACAGATGTACTCATTTATATTCTATTGAAAGCATCATGTCGGAGACATCGAATCGGTCCGAGATTGAAAGACCAGCGGTGGTGCTCTGACAGATTGAATTTACCAAAGGTGGCAACTGCATATTTGACTTTTGATGTTCCAGTTTTTTATTAATCGCCGGATTAAAGACTTCATTGTTCTGCATGTGTAACACGTGTGTTTGTTGCCCATGTTTCAGTGTTTCTATACAATAGAGAGCTAGAGGTCCCAAAATTAGATGAAGAAGAAGAATCAAACTTTTATGTTTTCTCAGCAATATTTTGTCTATTTTGTCATTTTTGAATACTGCAAATTGGCGATTTCGGGTGGGTTTAGAAAACCCTGTAATTCAACCCAATGAAGTGAGTGAAATGATCGACTAGCCGTCTTAATCAAAGTCCAGTCATAATGGGTCCAACCTGTACAATATGAGCCGGTGAAACAATCTGCTACGGCGAGCTAACATAGGAAAGTTAATGATCTGCTCATATTGATACCGTTTTCATAAATTGATGCGAAGAATATCAAATTTCAATAACAATGAGCCCATCAAACAAGCGCCAGTCGCACGGCAGATTTCTGTAACCAATCACAACGGCTACATCGTCCCTCGCCTACCTCGAACCCATGCGAGGTGAACACAACTTCAGCACGGCGCTGCCTACTCTTGCGGAACGCTATCGAGATTGGAGAATGCCCAAGTGATAATAATTGAATAATTAGCCTATCACGTCCAGGTTATCCAACAGGGATATTTGCCGCGGATCAGAGCACATTGGGGACAGATCGTAGAAATTAAGAGCGCGAGTTGCGGGCCATTTGTAGCATTTGTCATTGAGAGTTGTGACGGACAGGTTTACAACAAACCGGTTAGAAAGTTGAACTATAAAGCCAGAACATTCTCAAATACGCCAGTCTACGGAGGCCAGTCGAATTACTTGTTTAGAAGTTCCCTGCTTCGCTTAAGTACATTATAGGCACCGAAAGTCGTTTACAGGGGAAAAAGTCTCGCAATATTTATTCCCTAAGAAGGAAACACCGTATCGTATAGATCGTTATAACTTTTGGAATCACCTACAGGGAAGGCCTTTTCGGAGATGGAGACACTTCCCACGCACCTCCTCAGCCATCGCACGATTTAGATCGAAAGGATAGGAAACATTGGAAGGACAACATCAAGAAACAATTTCGGACTTTACCTTTTTTGGAAAATACGTTTCCACGGGATTTAGGATGCAGCCGGTAGCACCAAAGAAGAAACCTCATGGTTTCAGTATCGAGTCCCTTGTCGGCAAAGACTTGGAGAAACGTGAGCGAGAAAGAGAATTAGAACGGACAGTGAGTCGAACAAGCGTGAGTAGCCGGTCACCCTCACCGGTAACTGAGAGAGACTCCCCTGAACCCTCACACAGGGCTGGCTTCAAGCCGGTGGGACCTAACACTCTAAAAGGACTAAGACTGCCAGAAATGGGACTCCCTGTGCCTGACGGCATCCCTTGGAATCCATATTCTACATTAGGACTCCCAAATTCTCCACATATTGCATGCCTACCCCCAAATGGACTTCAGGTCTCTCACAGTGCCACCCCAGGGGCCATCCACCCCATGTTTTTCGGGCCTCCCCAAAGAGAGCAGTTAGGACTCAGTATACCTCATATTTATCCTTGGCTGATGTCACGGCATCCAGGAATTTTCGGACAAAGATTTGCAGGTAAGGTTGTTCTTAAAGCGAGATACATGTACTAGTATACATGCATTTTAGGTTTAGAAAGTTGTTCTAATATTAAGTAGAACTTCACCTATCTATGTAGTTTGCGTAGAAAATATTCGTTAAAGATAGCATTTTCAATTCCGACGTGAAGGTTAAGGTACGACTCTTTTCCATTTCCGTTCCTCCCTCGGCTCGCCAAGTCAGTGTTGCCGAAGGACTCGGTGAAAACGGACCAAATATTATATCACCGAGTCCATTTTTTCAATGCCACGACACGAATTCCCTTTTACCTCTTTTTCAGCTAAAATTGAGGCAATTCGAAATTTAATACTGACTGATATCTCGGTGTTAAGTTTTTATTTACCAAATTGTGTCCTTGGTTCGATATTACACCAAGTTAGTTAACTAAGTGACTATGTAAACGTTTCATTCAACCAATACCGCGGTTCCCGTCGATGAAGAAACAGTAAAACGAATGATTTGGCTTCGAAGGGCTTTTGACACGATCCAACAGAGATCCTCTCAGGGAGAATACGACACAGTCATGTTGCAAACCATGTCAGAACCGAACTTGACGTGCACATTTTAACTTCCAATATGTTCATATCGCAATGGCACTATACCGCGAGTTAGATACGAAACAGTTGAAAATTCCGCCACCGTATTATTTCAGTTTGTAAGCTTACTTCGACAGAAACATTACCTTTTATGGGTAATGATAAATATTGACCGTGATGTAACACTAGAATTCTGTATATCGCAAAAGCAGGAAATGGCACCAAGAACAGGTACAGCAAATTCTTTCCACAGATGCCTGAAAACTGGTGAACCAATCTTTGCCCTTGTCCTTCTCACCAATTAAAACGGGTGGAAGATCCTTACACCAGGGTCTTATCGGGGAAAGGGTCACGTTTAAGGGGTTCCATGAGAAAGGGAGGTTCTGGAGGTTATGAGGGCGTTATCTAAATAATCGTACAAAGGTTCTGTGAGAGAGAGGCGGAAATCACAACACGGCGAGGGTCTCAAATCAAGAGCAAAAAGGCTACTTTGATGACGGAGGCTCGAATGCCTGCAACCTGCAACCGATATTCTATCATAAAATAGATTGGAATATTGGAAAATATAGCATTTAAATATCAGGTATTCTATGCTGTGATTGAAGACATCCAATTCTGAGTGTACATGATATGGGGAGTAACAGTTCAGTTTACTTTTTATTAGCATTGGCAGTTACAACAGTTTGACATTACCGTATATATGATAATAATCACATCAAATGTATTTCATTACAATCAGCAAGTATAGATTTAGATCTTTAATCCATTTTGAAATTAGTGACAAAAATTCTATTGTCACTGTTCCCACAATACATGCGGTAATTAACAATTCGTGACATATGCGAAGATAGACTATTGAGAAGTAAATGAATTTGTTCAAATTTGGAATGATGATTTTTTTATGACACACCTGTTGCATGGCAATAAATCTCTCAGTGAAAACGTAATCAGATGTAGTGCGGTTGAACAGGAATTTGAAGTATTTCGAAAAAGACAAGCGTTCTTTTCACATAACACTTCTGATTTGAGGGCGGAAATTTTCTATCTTTGATTTTAGAGTCTTGGCATCTCAAAACCATGACAAAGGCACATGCAGTCATTGGCCTTCGAGATTCGGCCGAAATCACCATCGGAAACCGGAATATTGCCTTCTTTTTTCGAGAAAGCTATACGTTCTTCGTCATGTCTGATTTTGGCGTGGTGTTTTTAGATACTTCAGTTTCAAACGGATGGAAAAAGTTTGTTCAACACTGCAGTCTTATCCGTTTGAAATCACCAAAAGAGTGCCACTTTATCGTGAAAAAACGTCCATAGTGAATCATTCAAAACGCATACCTTAAGTAACGCTCTAATAATTCATTCTGATCAGCCAAATAAAACAAGGACTGCTAGGCGAGACCAGAAAGGTGAAATTAAAGGGCAAATGTTGCTTAAATATCTGTGATCTGCATATACGGGTCGCGCCTGCGGTCTTAAACGACTAATTAACTAACATTCATTAGGAAAGTGATTGTGCTACTCGATATCTGAACTGATAAAGTTACCTGGGCGGGCTGTTTAGGAACGAAAAAAAGTACCAAATGGTATGCATATTGATTCAAACAGTGTGTGCGCGGTTTTCAGCTGGGCGACTAAGTAGTGCCTGTACACTGGGCCTTTTTACATGTTACACTTGTACGCGTGGATCCAAAATTCTAATAAATACCGAATTTAGATTTAAACAACATTATAGTTGCTTTCCAAGGCTTACGTGTTCATGTACGCCAAAACACCTTTAAGCATGTCGTGGCGCCAAGAGAGATGGTCAGCTTGAGTGTGTTCCGCTGAAGTAGACAAGTCCAGATGATACATCGGGATATCTCCTCAAACGACAACATGCAGATTCAACAGTTGGTTCCATGCAGACACGCCCAAGAATTCATTGTGAGATTATCACAAGCAAATAACTAATAATACTGATTTGCGCTCATCAAACATTGTCTTTATTTCATATGCGAAACGGAAGAAGCTATTGGACTTTAATTCATTTCCATCATAAAGTGACAAGAATTTAATAAAATGGGATGCACGCTGTATTGATACACATGGCGGACATGTCACTTAAAGACATCATTCATTCCATAAAATTGTAATTATATCAACATTATCTCCAACTAATAGATTGAGTGTCACATCTCCTGTTTGTCATTCACTTGATTTGCACGAAATTCGATCTTGGCAACTGTTGAATGTATTATCGAAAAGGGAAATGATGTTTATGAACAAAAGGCAATATAAAGTGTGTTGTTAAGGTAGATTGAGCGGGCATTCATCATTAAAACCAATAATTCCCTTGTGAGGAGAAAAGATTTATCGAAATGATGATCAAAATTTTCTCGTCGACTATTGAAGTGGCAAAAGGGCTCGTCCGGGAGTTGAACCCGGGACCTCTCGCACCCTAAGCGAGAATCATGCCGCTAGACCAACGAGCCTTGCATACTGAGTGCAAGTCTACCCACATCTATATACGATGTTTTTCAGTGAAATTAATAAGGTCATGTTGTTCCACGAAAGAAATTACAAAAGAAAGCCTATTGTAATTGAAACAACGCCACCAAGTCTATTACAGCGCCGCGATAAGTACTGAATTCAATTGGTATAATACTCTTCAGAGTTTCAATTAATACGGTCGGGGTACCTAAGGCATAAGGCTATTTGGTCTATTGTTCAGAAGAGAAATGTGATTAGTCTTTTTCTAACATTAAGGTGGATTATCGCTCAGACGTATTGTTATTGTAAACAGCAAATGCAACAACACTTATAAAGACAATGGCAAATCCATAATTGTACCTGTTAGGGGCCACAGTAGACTCACCCAAATCTTTTCTCTAGCGATTTCACCCCTCAATTTCACTAGCGACAAAGGATTCCGGTAGGCTTATTGCTACCGGAATTCGATTCCTCACTGGTGAGGGCGGTAGGTCCGTGACTTCATCATGTCGTCACACGACGACGCCCGCACCGCCGTGCAGTAGATCGGCCAGCTCATTTTGTCCAGCCTCGGTGGACTGGTAGTACCCCAGCAGTTGACAAGCCAAGGAGAGGTCACCGCACTAACAGCCATGTCTCGTATCCTGTCGGCCGCCATGATGAATCGACCCCAACCATAATGTTGTTTGCTTTTAAGGAATTACAATGTCAGCAGTATTATAGGATATTCTTTCGCTTTTTTAAACCTTTTCTCAAAGCCGCCATTAGAAACCAGCGCATAATCGAGAAAGGTTGTTGAAGAAACTTTGTGCAGAGAATCTTGAGTGAAATTTGACACGTTCTTTGACCGCGAATGAATTCTAATCACTTTTTGATTAATGCACAAGGTCAGAGGAAAGCAGTTGCCTTTTCACTCCGGTTACATTGTTTACTTTTTAATATTTTAAAGCTAGAACTCGCATTCTCAACACGGACTTACACAATAGCTTTATGGAATATTTGTCAGTTATTTTACTGCAAGATGAATTAAACATCTTTGAGTTGGATGTTGGTGGAAGATGAATGACTTAACCACAATTGGGGGTCATCAATTATAACTTGGGTTCACTTTCTGGCGTTTTACAGAATGCAACTCGAAAGTGTAGCCCGATGTGTCAATGTCTTCATTGAGATGTGGACATTTCAAACACGTTTGAACAAGCCCCGTGTGTCAACTGGGCTAAATCGCTTCTTAAATTGCCACGCAGAGAATTAAACACTCATCATTATCATTCTAACATCGTATACTTTCATATTCATTAGCGTTGTTATTACCCTGCTATCAAATTCACATTATTCATCATCAGCTTCGTTCCTTTTGAGCCACTCCGAGTCCCTAATTCAGCCAGCCCAAGATGGCGGATACAAAAGATGAAATTGGACTTAAAACAGCGTGGAGCTGGTCCATCATCGGCAAATATGCAATTTCCTCATATGAAACCGTCACATTTGTTAAAAAATTTAAAATTCGAGTTATCTGCGACAAAAGAAAACTTGAAAATTGGCCTTATGGCACTGAACGGTTTGCATTGAGTCTTTTGTCAACCTTAACGGGGTTACATTAGTCAATGCGGCAACAGAGTACCCATGGTTCAACTAAGTAAATACCCCTTAAGTACGGCCTAATTGGCAATCGACCATCTAATAACTCCATCGAATAGACACCGAAGAACGCAAATATACCTTTATGAAAATATAATTATTGAAATCCGCGCGATTGTGACAACAGAAATGACGCATCCTCATGTCTTCTGTGGACCAGATATTAAATAAACATTCCAACAATGAAGTTAATTTAGTCTGAATTTCAACTTGAGTACCACTGGTAACGATTTCGCTTCAATGTCAAGGTAGGGGCTCTGTTGCACAGTTGACGTCGACAGTAACCTTGGCGTTGAGTCGTAATGCCGTAATTGTAAAAAGAAGTTACTGCAGAAGGAGATTTCAAATTTATTTTTGCAATAGGTCACTTTGTCAGTGACTAGCGAGGCATAAGGATAAGAGAGCAACCTGTGCGGTGGGGCTACCTCTCTTCAAGAGTACGTTTGCAACAGCCTCTTTAGAAAGTAAGTTGAGTCCAACAATGTGAAGAAATAGCTATATATTTCAAAGTGACACCTTAACGACTCGGGCCCTGACAATGCATAAGTCCCGTTATTGTGTTTAGGCAGGATGGGACGCCTGATATCGCTAATAATGATCCCTCTGTCCTCGATAAATGGACCCGAATGAATTATCATTTATAAGTATACTTAAAGGTTCCATTAGGTAGATTTACTGTAAACATTTCGTCATGAAAATGTCGGAGTGACGACTCGAATAAAATGTCACTTTCTGTGGACATTGTTGGGAGCGTTTAGAGGTCAGCGCGGGTGCTTCGATATTGTGACTCGAGAATTCGCGGACTGTTTGAGATGGCACGGGCTAAAACCATTTCGTTGTTCGCTATGTTGAGTTTATGCGCACTCCACAAAGATAGCTCGGGACGACTGAGAGATGGTTTGAAGGCAAGCCAGAATGAGTGGTTCTGTATTTATGGGTGGTTTGAATGTCGCAGCATGCGCTCTATGTAATTACTTGATAAACGTCAATAAATGACTGAATTAGCAATATTTCAATTTGGAAATATTTCCAGCCAATTGAAATTAAATAAAAGAGAACTCTAGGAAATTCTGTTTGATGCAGTGCTGATGGCTTATCCGCCTTCAATCGGCTTTTTGTTGTCAAGAAGACTTGCAAGGCAGGGGACATAGCATGCCTTTCAAATATTTCAAAATGATAGTGCATAGGGGGAGTGATATTGATGATAATTAGAGAACCACTTCCCCAAATGTCAACATGAAAAGGCACATTGGGTAGTTCGAGTACTACTTTTTATGGAAGCAGGTCTCACCTCAGCATATCATAAATACCATAAAATCATTTCTAAGAGATCAATTATCAGGCCTTTGCTTGCATGCATGTCACACGCTCGATCACCGATCTCTTAGAAGAGATTTCCAACACTCTCCATACCAAAGTGGCTGTCTAAAATCATCTCAAAAGACATTGAACGTTATTGAAGTCACCTAAAGATTAACCTCTTTTAAATCACCATTCCTAATCTATGAGATCTGACAATCCTGTCAGCAAGCTATTACAACATGTCCCCTTTTGAAATTGATATTATGATCTAGGCCAAGGCGGGCATTTGTCACGAAAGGTTCCCTCCAGGACTACCTGCTGTGCCTCACCATACCGAGATTAGCATTAGTAGATGTCTCTTGTCACCAAGTACAATATCAATAGACAATCTGTTCAGAAAGTCAACCGAAGCGTGTGACCGTCGAGAGTGAGAGAGTAGACTCCTATTGCGCCGGCATAGAACTCCATTGAGGAAAAAAGTCAACGAAAACATTCTGAAAAATCATCATAAACTCCCCTGGATAATTTTACTACCATTAAGGCGTATTTTAGCCCCATTAACCTGCAATACAATGACTTCAAAGCCATTAGTCCGTATCACACAAAGGCATCTGCTGTCAATGTCGGGTATAGAAGTACCGACAGCAACCGTTAAAAAAGCACGAAGTGATATTTGGATCAGACATTTGGTCACAAAAGTCAAATTCATAAAGAATTAAACCCGGGTTGAAAATAATGGTAAGATCAGTTTATCATGAAAATGCGGTGGATTCACGGGAGTCGAACCCGGGACCACCAGATCGAAAGTCCAGCACTCTAACCGTTGAACCAGCAAGGCTTTCACGTCAGGGCGGAGATTTTCGTCGCCTTTCATAGCCAGGCTATGGTGATCTGAACCGTGTGTAAAACAGAGCGAATTTTCATTCACACAAGGTCCAAATCGCCTTGTTGAATACTTCTCCTTCATCATGAGGTGCGGTAAATGTCTATACGTATACGTATATGCATCCAAGTCAGAGGCTTGATAGTCTTACGATGTTGGGTCTACATCTTCCCTGCGTTCGATTTGGGGAATGATTACGGAAAAGCAATACTTGAGTGTGTGAGAACCGCGTTTGTCGAGATTGAATCTGTACTAAAGTGTCATCCTGGTTTTGCTTGCAGGTCCAGACGCCAGTATCCTCCTCCAGCCATTCCGCAAACCAAAGCGAATCAGGACTGCCTTCTCTCCGTCCCAGCTCCTTCGCCTTGAACACGCCTTCGAGAAGAACCATTACGTGGTCGGACAGGAACGGAAGGATCTCGCCTCCAGTCTAAGTCTCACAGAAACACAGGTAAATATGCATATATTGTCGTACAAACAACTCTTCTACTGAATTCATCCTTGAAGACTCGTGCCAGTGATGCTACAATTTCTATTCCGGCTTTATCGAATGTCAGTCGAAACAATGATCCAAGTGTAACCACTGGTCAGACTTCGCAAGCGCCGTTCTGCATGCGCTATTGAGGTGGGGCTTTCCCTGATATCATTCATTTCCAATTTGTGTGATGGCTATCAAATACTATACAGACGCAAGGCATTGACATCGATTGTATTGTTATGGCACGTGTGTCCTGAGAGAGAGAGCAGTGTTATGAATCAGAATAATCTGATTTTAATTTAACCAATTTAAAAAAACACACGAAATAAGCCATTCTGTTTAGTTAATATTCAAATTTGTTGACAGAAAACTTGAAACGCTGACCATAAAATTCGTATTAGGGGTGTTAGCAGAATATTTTGAAAAGGGATAGTGGCAGTGCCTTATGAATAATGAAAATATAAGCCTTCTGAGATTTCGTACAAGGCCCATGGGTAATATTAAAACATACATACCACATGACATTGTCTAGTATTAACGAGCATGAACAAATGTGAGATTCTACATTTCATCTCCAGACCAAGTCTTGCGTGTCTACTAATGTCGTGTTTATTGATCATAGCCTGCCGAGGATAATTCCAATATTTCATTAAGCCTTTATTAAGAGCCTAATTTATTTTAAAAGCCAGCTATCAAATAGATAAATCCGGTTTCATGAATGAAATTCATAACGTCGTTAAGAGCCACGAAACCCAAATCTTTTGTGGCGCGCTCGGCCAGAATGGAAAATTTCAAATTTCCGGACACGACAAACCTGGGTAATTAAATTTATCTCTGCGGTGAGTGGGTCTTTTATGAGCATACGTTGTCTATTATAAGCATTAGGAGGAGTAATTTACTCCATTACAATTTATTAGCGAATGTAATGGCAAATACGAATTGGTTTGTATCAATGATTTGAAACAGTGCCTGGGCAAGCCCGGTGCAGGAGACTCACCAGGGTCTCTAGAACCGCCCGGGGCGTTGGCTCGGCCTGATCGGTCACTGCTCTCCACTATAACCGGCCCAAGATCTCAGGTCGTCATAATATTTTGTTTCATGCGCAAATAGGAAAGCATAGGGAGAGTGGAAACATTTTGATTAGGCGGAATTATTATTCTAAATGTGGTTAAGTGGATAGTGATTGAGCCATTAGGCAGCTTATGAAGCCATTTATATAGAATATGTGTGCTGGATGGGCACATCAGAAAGCTATTAGGGGAGGAACCTGAGCTAATGGCAACAATAATATGGCTGAGATGAAAAGATGGGCGAAGAGTTTTAAAGCTTCTATCGCATCCGAGCGACGAGTGGGGAAATATTTAGTTTGGAGTGAATTTGGTTTATTTTATTGCGTTGTCGACATCGGCAGAATTGGTTTTGAGTATTTTAATATTTTGGCTCAATGGAAAATCTGTCACAAACTATTTAGATAAAATGGAAGGTTTTGATCAGCCCGGTAAAATCCGAAGATGGGAATAAGTTCTAAAAACATAGGTCAGAGCTGTTTCGAGGACACCAGACCAGAACCAAGTCAGAAGCTGAAACACTCCTTCATTATCGTGCACAATACGACGAAAAAACGATAAGATGATGATTAATGATTTGTTATTAGGAAATCACGCATTATATCTCCGGTCAATGCACTATTAGCCTTAACAGACATATAAAATTATTCTTTTCCCCAATTTTACCGCACAGTGTCCCGTAATAATCACATTTGCGTGTTATGATGAAGTTTTGACAAATCACTCAACAATGAATCATACACCACTTGAACACAAAACAAAAAGGTCGGAGCAAACTTGGTCCAATATTACTTAGTCTAATTGCCCGTGCGTGTGAATTTCATCATTATGGGCGCGGATTTTCTAAGTTCGTAGCATTCAAAATGGCCGACAAACAAAAGAAAGTATTGATTGCGTCCATTTTCTATTTCCTATTTTCGGACAGAAATGATAAAGTTGCTTTCGCCAATTAGCGGTTCTTCTGGGTCATTACGCGACCCATTTGCACTACACACCTTAATGGTCAATTGGTCACAACTTTGAGACTTGTGACATGTTACTGCCTGCCTCGCAGCTTAATCATTAACCAATTTTTCATCTTCTCATACCTGGCACCCCAATGCACCCCAATGCACCCCAATGCACCTGTAGACAAAGCGAGTTTAGTTAAATACACAAAACTGCATAAAACTTTGACCTGCATCGCGAGGAAGCTAGTCGTACGACGAATCAATTAATCATTTTTCATTCAAATAAGGCAATATGATGTCAAAATTCGGACAATATTCGCGACGCTTAGTGACACAAACATACACCAAGCAGGTCAGAGACAAGATCACAGAAGGTTAAGCCTTACATTGCTATTAATGATGATTACATTTTATTTGACAACATTATGTTCAATTTGAAATTATGGCTGGTAATAAAGCCCCACGGGTTCATAAGACCGTGACAAATATCATTGTCGGATAAAGCCAAGGTTGCTTGCCTAATCTGTCTTCTACGTTATCAACGGATCTACAACAGACCTACCAAAACACAGAGCGGCGGAGAACATCCTACACTATACAAAGAATATCACAGGCAATTTCATCTTGATCGATGACAAAGAATACACCGTCTGACAAGCATTGTCCGCGCTGACTTAGGGCAGGCCCATCTTTTTGTTCTTTGTAACCATGTCACATCGAATCGAAGAAAGACACTGTTTAACGTCACTATGGCAAATTTGGTCACAGTAGATATTTCTCCCATTATTGCCATGAATGCGCCTGTACCTGGCTTATTTTTAAGGCATTCTTAGACGGAAGGCTATTCCCAGCATCCAAGTCACGCACGTAATCTCACTGGTATTGTCTGCGACGTGAAAGCATCTATTGGTTGTGTTTATGGTACAATTACAGCAGATTACTAACCCTTAATTGGCTACCCTTTTCAACAAACCCTCTGGGAATCTTTATGGGGGTTGAGAGGGCCGTTTTTGACTCCATGTCATCACAAACCTTTATTATGTTATTTTACGAAATAAGTCAGCTGTAGGTACATGTACATGCTATACCTTGCCGTAGGTTCTTACCAAATCCATCGGGATTCCGTGGCGCAACGGTAGCGCGTCTGACTCCAGATCAGAAGGTTGCGTGTTCGAATCACGTCGGGATCAAGATATATTTTTACATTGGTAGTGTCAGATTACAGATCTTTGTCTCTTGAAGCTCCTTGTCAGATTAGATCTTTTTCTGTTGATGCTTGTTCCTTTATCTTCTTTTTAACACTACTTGCTGGTAACGATGAAGCTGCAACTCTTACCCGCAATACTTAGCCAGTTGTAAAAGATTTTTCACTACCGCCACACACCACAAGCACTGCTTCCCTTGGCGATGAGGGCGTTTTATCCGGTACAATACCAGCCTCTCAGCCGCAAGCCAAAATCTCTACGATCAACTTCTATCACATCTCACCCTCATTTGTGTGGTCCAGCCAATTAAAGAGAGACGACAGTATAATTGGGTCGTCATTACGACTGATTGTTATGGAGGAAGGGCCTTGGGCCAGGGACGTGACAATATCAACAAGTCAAGAGACAAGACGCCTGATTCCTGTTGGAGAACCAAAGGCCATATCTCAGGGCTCTAAAGCTTTATCACTGGAGCTTTATCGCTGCCACTGATTTTCCCATGGGGGTAACAATAAACTTTAATCAGATTTGCGTCCGGTATATTATCATGAATTTATTCTTCAACTGATTTTGAAGGTTTGACAGAAGTTCTGATACTGAATTCCAATTCCAAACCGCGCGAAACTCTCGTGATTATTCAATAGAATTGAGACTGATGAGTAGCCATGAGTAAGCTCAACTCAAACTCTACAAATCCCGCACTTGCTTCAGTTGTAGCAGACGAGAAGTCCTAGTGATTACTATGGTATCACTGCCCAGCATCAATTTGATAATCGAATTTTCATTAAGGTTTTATTTGGTCGTCTGCAAATAAACTCAGTGTGGATTTTCGTCCATTTGTTTGTCTGCTTTGTTCGTTTTAAGATTCTGATGTCAGTTATTTCTGGAAATGTTTGCGATGGGATTTTTGTCTGTTGGTTGCGGCCTTATCGGACTTTCTTCACCGGGCCTTCGGATACAGTGTGAATAACCGAATTATCTTTACTGCTGATCATTAAGCTTATTAATAATGATTTGATGGTTTGAACACATGTCGTGGTTTCGGTTTGGGATTATGTTAACGCGGTAGAGCATCTCTACGAATAAAATACGGCAAAAGTACAATCAAGACGTGCGTGGACCAGCTTCCATCCGCACTGTCAGACGGAGTTTGACTATTTTGACTATTGTTGAGCGCAATAGGGCGTTAGGTTTGGCATGCAGGGCTATTCATCTGCAACTGTTTGTTACTGAGTTCATCTTTAGAAGACTATGAGAAGGCTTCAAGTGCATATAACAATGCTACATTATCCTAAAGTTTCTAATTAAACGGTTTTATTGATTAATCATAACAATCATGGTTTATCACAGCAAGTTACTTTTGTAATGACCAAATGTGAAAATTATCGTTCCTGTTTGTATACAGAACATTATTGAGAATATCAGCAGGACTAACCAGGAGTAATTTTGTCCATTGATTACTAATTGGTTAACTAACTCGTTATTGTTTCGTCCCCCTATGGACTGTTTCTGGGCGTTTACTTATACCAACCAACAGGTTTATATCAACAAAGTACATGGGAAAGAAAGATTATGATTTATAGAAAGGCGACTTTAATTCAAGGACATGAGGGGGTGTCCTGTTAAGAGGGTAAACAAACCGATGTTTCAAATGAAAAGGGAACGGAACCTTAAGCTCAACGAAAGGGAAACAATAGAACTTACTGAATATCTAATGTTTGTAATAACCTTAGTTATCTTCTTGCTCGGCCCATTTTGTTACACCATACCGTCAAGTTTTGATAGTTCTATCAAAAGTTTGCCCGTGAGCGTACAAACAAACCCTTCTATCAGCAGTATCAAGTGCCTTCCTTTCAAGTTGCTGAATGCAATTTCCGATCCTTTAAACTTGCCTCTTTCTTGATGAAACCAGCCGTCATGACTGACTGTCAGGTTAAACCCATCAAGAACTCCAACGCGACCTGTCCCTAATCGCCCGTGATCACTGCACCCATAAGGTTCATTTCTCCGCCAAGCCAACCAGAACAGAAAACCTGACAACTTATAGAAACATCACGACCACATTACCACAATGATTGGAAGTAAACTCTGGCAAAATGTCATTCAAGAATCTATATTATGATGAGAGAAAAACTAATGGTGTGTGTAGTGAGTGATGGTTGGGCACAAATTGGAAGAAATTGATGGATAGAAAGTCTAAAGGAAGTGACACTACCGAAGGATATATGACGTGATTTGGTCTTAAAAGATCCCAAGTCATCCTCCAGTAGTTAACAAGAGCCATCAGGATGTCTGCTAGAGTTCGTTACAAAGATGGCGGCTCATTTTACATTTCAATTTGAAGCGGGACGGCCGATCATTGTTACGCTGAGAAGCCTTGATTGAGATGGTTGATAGTGCGGAGCCGTGGTGTTGCGTTGTTACGTTATCATAATGTTTATGTTATCATTTTACTAATGTTTTATAAGGATACATTCGATCATTTCAATATTTTCCATTGATCATAGAATATGAAATTGTTGTAGGCAAGAATCAGAATAACAGACACTGTCCAAAACAATTGTAAACTGAGAATTTGTTGTTGTGGTGGAAATATCATATTGTCATAGAATGTTTTAATTGCTGAAAATCTGAATGTGGAACTGCATTTGAAATAATGACTTGGGAAGAAACTGTTGCTCTGTCAAGCACCAAGGTCATTTGCAATGATTGCTGCAACACACCCGACGAAAAAGCAAATGATCACCAAGTGCTGTTTTCCCTGAATTAATAACTCCAAAGTGTTTTCACGCGCAATTGCTTCCATAACCGATAGAGATGAAGCTCTCTAGGCGTGTCCTACGTTTCCTCCCGATGCCAATTTCCTAACTGGGAGACGTGGTAACGGACAAATCGTGTGCGCCACTTCGCGCTTCGCCAGCCAAGAGTAACACACGCCTGGCTAACAAACTCATGACAAAATCACACGAAAGAGGAAACTGATCATAAATCTTGATCTCGGCATCATATTCATTTTAACCTGCAATTGCTCCATCCGTTTTCGCCACGCCAACCAATACCTTACCAAATGAAGCATTAATTGACTGGTGTGACGGCGAGGCGGTTTGTTTTGCCTGCTAAGTGTCCGTGGTCTTTACCCAACACACCGGTGACAATTTGCCATAATTTATACGTCACTTTGATGGCTATTTTCTTGATATTAAATCCATATATTTCATGATGGAATAAACGAGGCATTTAGCATAGGAAGTGAGTCTAAATTGAAACGTTTTGTTCGTGGCACCATGCAATAGATTCATCATCACAGACGTGAGCGCAACGGCCAAGAACCGCAAACTGGAGCATAAAACTTGAAGGTGAAATAATGTTATGCTTTATTTGGTGTTTGATGGCCATTCTAATAACCAATAACCACCATGGAAACGCAAAGTGGTCATAATCTGTTGATTTGGTTGGCAATATCGTAATTAATTTTGCAATAAGTCAGACAAATTGTTAGTAATCGTGACAAAATATATTATTACATTTGATAAATTATCATAGTGAATTATCATTAATATGGAGTTGGCCATAAAAGCAGTTGTGAAAAACCTACTTGTAGGATAGAAGATATTTCATCATCTAGTACTCTTTCTCAACCTGATACATTTGAACTCCGTAGTTAACCATGGGAAACTGTAATACACCTGCAATGTCACCTTCTGTCTCTTCTACGGAGAAGTCACAGAAGTAATTATGAAACTCGAGCCAAGCTCATCACAAACCTTTTCACCGCTTAATTTTGCTAATCAGCAACATACATTGTGAAAGAACAATCTACTTTTCTGTCTGGCGTGACAAATTGAAATAACTATCTGCAATTATTACAAGAAAAGGAAATTATTCTATTCAGGTATACAAATGATCGATATATGTTCGAACCCGATTCTAATCCATTAATAACGCTAATAAAGGCTTTTTACAATCACCGGATATTCTCGTCAAATCCACAGCACTATAAATCTTTGTCTTATAGTCCAACTAAAGTTATTAAGGATATATCCAAAAGAATCGGGCGTTCATTGACAGGGTTCATAATCAAGGAACATATGGGCTGATTCACATCAACCACATTAATAAATCTGATGGATAGTCGGTGTGTGTTTACCCGCGGAGGCCAAACAAACCTATAACAGGAAGATTACACTGGACCCAAGTGTTGAATTTCATCCATTAAATTCGTGGAACATTTTCCATGATCTAAACAAATAAATTCGTGACAAATATGACATGAAAAATAGGCCTATGTCCACATTTATTGTGGAACGACAGATCAGTAGCATAAACGGTAATAATTGCGCATGCGCACCTGCGCATAGGTCAATCTTAAAATCGTTAAAAAGCTTAAGTTACATTTTTGTTTGACTGTTTCAATTTGGACAAAATTGTCATTTCATTTCGACACTTTGTAAACAATAAGTTAGTTCCTTTGATAAACAGACGAACCTGGAAACAGACTCAGTAACAAAATAATGTGTAAATTGATATTGTGTGTCACGATACTTGTGGTAAAAAATTTAAATACGGTTCGTGGCAGTTTTGCAGATCATTCCAGACCTTACCGACAGGTTCCGTTCGAAATCATTTTCTCAGCATATTCTTTTAGTATCGAAAAAGGAATCGTTTCCGCTCATCGGTCCCTTCTTCGTGCCCTCCTTCTTCAGGCATCTTCCTCAATTTCAAATATTTGTAACTGAAAACTTATTTCGCATTACATTACTCTTTTCAGGTTAAAGTGTGGTTCCAAAACCGACGAACTAAATACAAACGTTTGAAAGCAGAAGAAGCTGAGGGTGGAACCGGAAGTATGGCGCCGGACATGCGCGATGAGATGGAAGAGGAAGAAGAAGAAGAAATCGACGACGACGAAATACTCGACCCTTCATCGCCAAAAATGCCTAAAAGTTCACATCATGTCGACAGATGGCGTGCTGAAACGAACCAGTTATGATTATTTGAAATTCGTGCTTAACTTATTGACGTATTTGAACGCGGGACGTGACGAAAAATATATCATGTGACAGTAAAGGATTTCGCATGACTTTATGGAAACGGGCATTCTGGCAACGGACTCACAACGTTTGGTTACTTTTTCGTCTGCCTGGATGTGTAAATCTATTCAGTGGACGATATCTTGTTACATCTGTTATGAAAACATGAACAGCAGACTCGGGGTTGGACTACATGCACGGTAGCCGATTAGCAAATTTCCCTTCCGAATATCGTCTGCTTTTCGCCGTGTATGATACTGACATTCAGGTGGTTTTGAGACCAACCGATGTAAATATCAGTTCTTGGTGACATTGTGCTATTTGTCCCTTTCCCCATTCAGGAACTTCGTATTTCCGCCGGATCAGGTATTGGCCAATCAGGGGATACATATCATGCTTGTTCGGCGCAGCCAAGCTTGGCAAAGAGGACTACACGGCTTCTGATTCGTCGAGACCGGTCACATGACACAAAGTTTTAGATCACGTCTTCACGATAATGTGCTGTGAAAGCTCCTAGTGTTTTCGTATCTGTGTGCTTTCGTCGACAAAAAGAATGTTGTCAGATGATGACCTGGATGAAAAGAAATACAATGCCTGCTCTCATTTTCCCGTGCTAATTTATATATTGAAAACTGTGCATTTTAATAAACTATTTCTGACATGGCTGGAGCTGAAGAATCAATATGTTACTGTAAATATGTAGTAAGCATAGGAAAGGCTTACCCTTCTATTCACAGCTTTCCAATGTGTCAACAAAGGTGGGGCTATATTTTCCCCTTGGCATGGTTTCCCTCATTTAAGCTTACCATTAGGGAAGAGTGTCCGACTTGAGACCGGAGGGTCGTGGGTTCGAGGCCCGGCCAGCTCCAATTGGTACTTTTTGTGGCACAGTATGTGTGCTCCTTGGTTTCTCATACAGAAAGGTTTCTGTGCTGGGGTGGAGAATAAGTGTAAAGTGCTATGAGACAGTATATACTTGTACTGTGTAAAGTGCTATGAGACAGTATGTACTTGTACTGTGTAAAGTGCTATGAGACAGTATGTACTTGTACTGTGTAAAGTGCTATGAGACAGTATGTACTTGTACAGTGTAAAGTGCTATATTTCATGAGCTGGTAGTGGTATCAGAACGTGGACTGCGAGCAACTCGAGAAAGTGATCCACAAATTCAATGAAGACTACATGGAAATTGTGTTCAACAACCTGAGAGAGAAATTGAAAACAATGTTGTTTTTGTGTGGATATTGGTGCTGTTTATATATAATCATAATTAATTATAATATGTATGGCTAAATAAAGTAAAATGGGTTCTAAATATGCTTTATTCAATTTCTTGCAACTGTCCAGAGTGAAAACTGAACGTCAAAGTTCCTAATTTGGACATACTACACATCATGGAGATCACAAAGATGATTGCTTCAAATTGAACATCTTGGCATTGATATCATGAAATGATGCAGCTAGTTTCACACGCTGTCTCTACAACCTTAAATATTTCTAAGCTGATGTTACCAATTAACTAAGCAAGGTAGTAACAATAAGATACACCACACTGAAGTCGTCACTAAATAGACTGAGGGTGAACTAATGGCTTTAAGTAGGATCGATTTACACTAGATCCGATTAAAACTTTTCCCTCCTTTATCCACTTACTACCATAATTGTAACCAACCCAAGACTATAAACCATCAATCGGCCCCTTAATGGAAAATCTGAGGACACAGCAAACATACAGGCTGTGAGAAGCCACATCGGAATCCGAGAATCGCCAACATGAGAATGGCTTAATTGGTTTTGATGACTCGCCAAACACCACCCAGTGACTTTAACCACCGAATATATGACTCGGTTTCCCAAGTAATATTTTCCTAACACTCATCATTTTGGGAAGGTATGACTTCTTTTGTGACATGACAAAGCTAAAGTGGTACTTTTGTGGCCAAATAACAAAAGAGAGTGGACTATTTCAGCGGATGTTTTGCCGGTGTTGTGATAATTATCACGCGGCGTGCCGCGAATGGTTGGACGAAATTTGAGACGTATGTTTTAGTGGGAATGGAAGGTGAATTCCATAAGAGATTGCCTGCTACTTTAGCGCCTGATGGGGAATCCTGGCGGGAATTGATACGGCGCAACTTGTTTAACCAGGGTTAAGTTTGACTTGTGTAAGCATAAGGGCGTCAGTGAAAGTAACGACTTAGGGTATTGAAGGAGGAGCGGAGTTCCAATGAGGAGGGGTGTCCGAGCGATAGGTTCATCGTTATGAGCTCAAATCCATCAGTTGCTACAGGCGGCCTGTCCGCAGCTTTAGCAAAGGTCCCAGTTCCCAGTCCCAATGACGCCATCACGCAGGAACATAATAAACTGCAGCGGGAAGAATACTCTTATCCGCTCACATATCGTCCAACCATCTCATGGTAACGGCCGATAACATTTTCAACACAATCGAAACCTCCGCGAAAAAACTCATCCATTGATCAGGCGTAATCTTCTCGTATTGATACGAGAATAAGACGGCCATAATTGACGAATAGCAAAAATATGGCTTTATTAGCGCGGCTAATTTTCTCCGCTAATATGTGGTTTACAATATAATTTGCAAACACTGCAACAGCTAGATAAAGCACGACAGTCGTCTCAGCCAATAGTTTTCAATACAACACATCTCACTCTTAGAATGACATGGAACTGTGTACATTTTCATATCATCACAAAAGGAAATGCACTACCAATGCATGCAACGTTTGTAGCACTGGATTTGGGTTTGTTCATTGTCTGCTCGTAAATGCAAGCGACAAAGTCGTCTCGATTGGCAGTGCGGGACTATCTTCGATTAGGTGCGGGGCTATCTTTATTAGCTCATCTGAGGCAGGTACAATGTCCAGCGTGCTTAACCTGTTTAATTTGCGGTAATTGGAGAAAATCGCCATCATTTGCGCTGGTTTTATCTCGTGTGGACAGAATATATTCCTGAAAAGCGGCCGGTTTTATTAAAACCATATCATCTTGATAGCTATGGCAATTACACGCAAAAACTTGAGGCCATGGAAATTACTTTCACTCTGGAGGAAGATTTCAATGATTCGCTGGCTAACTAATTTCGTTACGTCCACACACCTGAGAGATGCTGCTGTAAACAAACTAAGAATTGACCAGACATTTAAACTTCCTACTCCACCCATGTTTCATCTAACCTAATTGGCACACATGACCTTGGATGGTCCAATGAAATGCGAGTGTTTCGTTAGGTGTCAAACATGGCAACCAATATGGTGGCAGTTGGAACGTTCCCTTCTCGAAACAAGTGACGATAGGGAAATCAAGTAATAGCCATCGATATCCAATGATTTTTCGGTTGAAATGTTATCTTTGTATTGAGTTAAAAGCGACCTTATAACCAGATAAGTCTGTATTCAGCAACAAATATCAAGTCAACGGTGAAATTTGATCCAATGCATCCCGTGCGAGTCACTCCGCATTAAGCCACATTACTAGGAAATAACACACACCCAATCACCGCAATAACATGATCGATCGCCACGCAAAAAATAATACCCTCTTTAAGGAAATATTATGATGAGAGAGACGGTTTATTAAATGATAACAAACTCTAATAAGGCTATTCATTATACATCATTAGCTACACGAGCCATCACGCGAACCGGTCGTCGCTTTGCTTGGAGGCTAATGCGAGTTCGCCTCGAGTCATTAGGGTGAATTAGTTAGCAAACCATTATGGGTCCCAGGTAATTATAGGTTAAACTATGGACGATAACCCGACAGTAATACGTGCGTAACCGACCAGCAAATGAAACAATTTGCGCTCCTTAAAGGGAGGAGTTCTGGCCAACCCATTGAGCTCCTATCGGTTTTACGCCACAAGTTTACTTGCAAGGTACCAAGAACGGTTTTCTTTCTTGCTGATGTGTTTTGGACTTGTTTCCGTTCCTCCAAACTTTCAGTCCACCCTAATGGATAGACCCCCTCAATCTGTCCCAAATGGATGCCGTTGTCACGATTGCATTACTTTTCAAAGTTTGTTCCAGTATGTTCCAATCTGAACATCCAATCTTACAGTTGCATTTGGCCAATACTGTCTCATTGAGAGTTACCATTTCAAAGCTCATTTTCGATTGAAATGATTTCCCCATTCACTTAACAATCCAAAGCAATGGTTAGTATACAAAAACTCAGTTACTCAAACTAGATTAGAGTTGACATCAAATGTGGCGGGCTTTGACCACAAAATGAACCATACTTTCCTCGATCATCAGCCTTTTATGATCGCAACGACTGCGAATTACACGCACTCTACTCGACTAATGGACATTTTTAGTAAAATTTAACGACGCTGGGTTATAACCTAAAGGCCGAAGAAAGAATTACAAGAAACTAAAGCTTTGCGTGACCCGTGAGGAAAACTGAGAAAATGGTCATAACCAATTCCATTACCGTCATTTCGTTGGTCGTATAGATACCGTAACTGGCACTGATTATCTCAGCAATGAAAGTTTGCCATTAAAACCAATGCTAAATGGCAATTGAAAAGGGAAATTGCATCGTTAAATAACAAGAAATTACTCAGTCAGCATTGGGACATTTGACAGGATAATGGATCATTTAAGAATTGGACATAATGTAATTCTCCAAGACGACTTGGCTTTTCGTGCGTTTATCATCCAATCTTGGCAAACATCAAAATGAAGCTGCCGTAAATTACCATTTATGAGTAGCATAGGTCACTAATAATTGTGGCTGTAGCATATGATTACGATGTCAGTTTTGCATGGCAACTTATTCCAAATACGTTTGTGGAACTTTTTCCACCACAATGTTCGAGGAGACCAGCAAGCCCGCCCTAACATTGAGATGGGTGAGGGATCTGACATCATGATTAACAAGTATACCGGAAGAAGTTGTGAGCCATCATCCATATTACGAGGCATCATCAACATAAACAGAGTATTTCACTTCGGTAATCCTACCAGTTCTAAACTCAAGATTTATCAACCCATCTGCAGAATTTGAGAATTAGCCTCGTAATTAAGAATCTACGAATGAGTAATGAGTTGCGTGAAAGTCAACAATGCTTAACTACAAAAATAGCCCACGATCTAATGACAGTCGGGACTACTCTTAAAGTTGAGGACATTCCATTGAAATGAAATCAATCGTGGGGTTATCAGTCAAGATGGGGAAGCTAAGTAGCCCAAATAAGCCAAATGTGAATTTAACAGAGGTTCAATGACCACTTGATTGGCAGGCCCAAAGATAGAACCGAATTCGTGGTCATCACGATGTTTATACTGATGTAATGCAAACTTGTGAGATAAAGGAGCAATATCACGTCCGACTGACCAACACTGTGGCCCGGTATAACTTGACAATCTATGACAATTGGGACTGGACTGCGTAATGTTGGCCATAATGACTTCTCCGCCTAACAATTTCTGGATGTCCTCCCCTGGAAGCATCCTCACGCCCCTGCAGTCCAGCTGGGCTGCCACCCACTTAGGTGTGACATGGAGACACGCAATGGTATTCATCATATCGCTTTCTTATAAAGAGTTGAGGTTGACTGTTTGGTGTATCCGTGCTGTTGAGTGACAAGAGAAAGAATTCCTAAAATGCGGAGATTCTGTTAATTTTGATACGTATTTCATTGGGGCGTTGCTACACGGTGGCATCCTGACTCTCATGCGCTGGCGTCACCACTATCGAGCTATTGAGGGAAAACAAAATTGAACACTGACTTCATTACAATAGAGTAGCCTAACACTATTGGCCTACCACTATCTAGTCTATACACCTCAGCATTCGAGGTGAAATCTGGGAGGATATCCAATAACAGTGCTTGGCTTGCCAAAGAAATATGGTTAACAGATTCGTAAAGAATATGAATTGATGGCTAACATAGTTGGAAAATCATATCTTTGCCCCAATTTTTGCCGCGGTATCGATAGAGCTAATGGTGCATACGTCATGTCGAAGTGTTCTGATATTCCTTGCACCTTTTATGAAGTAACTCTTTTACCAGCCACTTTTACTATAAATCATCTAATGAATATGTGTGAGGTGTTTAAAATCCACCCGATTACACCTTACCTCACACCTTCTATCAAGAAATATGAATGTTTTTATCAGTAAAATCCACATCATCTATAGTTGTCAGATTAGAACGACAATCAAAAACACACTTAGAAAGAGATTGGAATAAAATGCAGCCTCGGTGAACCACGACAATTGTGGTCGTGTCCACGAATCGAAGATTTGCATAAAATTTCAATTTTTCAATCAAATGAATGGCGTTAGTTTTCTTAATCATGATGACATGCCCAGATTTCGAGATCAAGGAAGGCAATGTCGCCGAGGCTATTACTGGTCTTAATAGAGATGGTTGCATTATCCGCGGTATTAGTGTAAAGATGTGTCTGAATGACTGGACACAGCCGTTAAGGAGGACCCATTGTCCTTGCTGCATCTCGTGAGATTGCCCGTCTTATTTTAATTCGATTCCATCCAGTTAATATCTTCAGGCGACACTTGGGCACGAATGAAAACATTCGGTCGCCCAACATAGCATAATAGGCCATAATAAGTTTGGATTGCGAGGTCCGTCATCAAATAACGCCATGAAAAATGATTCAATTCCAAAAGGAAGTGCGGCCATTGTTGCGGAAGTGAACGTAGATCGATGCCATTGTTGCAGGCGTGCGCAAACACTTACATTCCCGATATAAGAGGTCGAGTTATTGATAAGATATATTTAATGGCGAAGTAATGTTTTGAGAAGGTGTTGTCATACAATGTCGCAGTATTAGATATTTTGTTGAACCTCACGCATATCTTTGAGAAAACGTAACCAGATCTTGTTATTATTATTAATATTATCATAATCATTATTGTCTTAAAAGGGGACTGTAGGTAGGAGCAGAGGGGCTGATTTGGCCATCTTAAGTTGACTAATATACACAGTAAGGGCCCTTGATCATGTCCGATTCACCACTAAATAATATTCCTCGCACAAGCGTGAATCATTTCGACGTACTGTGAGATGTGAGAGACCCCTATTGACATCTTCGTGTAACTTTATCTCCTAAAACTATTTCTTTTGACATCGTTGACCTCGGTTCTAAAAACATTTATCAAATCGCCTCTTGAACGTTAAAATCAGCTTCAAGCATTATCGAAAATATCCCTGAGCTATATAAATACGACATAATGAGAACAACCGGTACAAATATCGAAATATAAGATACTTTCGAACTATTTCGGCAAATCACCCTGACACCTACGCGACCTAGTCACTCACGGACTGATATTGCAATATGGCGACGACTTGAATGGTGTCAGAGGGATAACATCCCTCGCGCTGCGTTTTTACTATGAGTATGAAAGGCAAAGAAAATCCGGTTAACATGAAAGTCTTGATGGCTCAGCGGTTAGAGGGCTTGACTTTCGATCAGGTGGTCGCTAGTTCGACTCCCGATGTTTTTCCTCATGTTTTTTTTCCTTTCTTGTTTATTTCATTCATGCACACTCATCCTTGTGTAGAAGTAGAAAATGTCCCCCAGGAAAAATTTCCAGCCCTTTTTGTCGGATTAGAACACACCGGGATCGTTCGATGAGAAATGCAGTGACCGAACTCTCTTCTTCCGGCTCCTTGGTCCGCCCTTGTTTGAATTGTTATTATTATTAATATTATCATAATCATTATTGTCTTATAAGGGGACTATTGGTAGGAGCAGAGTGGCGAATTTGGCCGTCTTTAGTTGACTAATATACACAATAAGGGCCCTGGATCATGCCAGATTCACCACTAAATAATTTATTCCTCGTACAAGCGTGAATCGTTTAGACGTACTGTGAGATGTGAGAGACCCCTATTGACATCTTCGGGTAACTTTATCTCCTAAAACTATTTCTTTTGACATCGCTGACCTCGGTTCTAAAAACATTTATCAAAACGCCTCTTGAACGTTAAAATCAGCTTCAAGCATTATCGAAAATATCCCTGAGCTATATAGATACGACATAATGAGAACAACCGGTACAAATATCGAAATATAAGATACTTTCGAACTATTTCGGCAAATCACCCTGACACCTGCGCGACTTAGTCACACACGGACTGATATTTCAATATGGCGACGACTTGAATGGTGTCAGAGGGATAACATCTCTCGCACAGCGGTCTTACTGTGCGAGTTTGTTCAAAAGGCATTTTTTCAAAATATCAATAATAAAGCTAATTTATTGATAAAATGGTTTATAAATGTATAAGAATCATTGTAAATAAAAGAATATATTGCTTTTTGAATGTTTAGTTTTTATTTTAGTTAAGAAATGGTCTGCGAATTATCCCAGCACTTCCGTTACTATTTTTAGCAACAATGGTGTTGATAAATCGTGGTTGATCAATTTCTGTTGTTTATTTCTTGTCAATTTGCCATCAGGCAAAGATATCCTGTGGCTTTTATTATGAAAAGAGTAACCTTGTTTCTGTGGGGCACAAGGAACAATGGAAAGGTATGAACGTGTAATGGGTTGGGTGTTGTTGTCGAAATTGTTCATTCATTCTTTTGATATTATTTTCCATGTAAAATTGTAATTTGTACTAGGCCTTTATTCACTGTGCAATGTACAGTACTGACTTGGCCTATACAGAATCTGTATGCATTTTTCATGTAGGTCATGTCGGTCTCTGCTCTTATGTTGTTTGCGCAGCGCATGGAAATGGCAAGGGGATGATCTCCACCCATGTCGTCTGTCTGACTCTGAGTACTTTGTGGTATGGTTATGAACTTATGGTATGGCAACCACCATCGTGACCATGGACCGGACGGTCATGGTCCCAATCCCATGCATGCATGGACTCGGTGAAGAAGAGGTTGTGTCCTGGTGCAGTGGACGTGGTTAGACTGACCGTCCAGTGAAGAGAGCACGGAACTTTGGTTCCAGATATGACGACGTAACAGTTTGTCCATAGGCCTAACTAACCAATCAGCTGACAGAGCGAACTATCACAACATAACATAACTGTCCTTCTTAAACTCTTTGCAGATAATTTGTGTACAGGATTCAGATAGTTTAGAAGATGTCCTGGCTAATGCTGGTCAGAAGTTGGGCATCTCTGCCGCTCGTATCTTTACAGAGAAAGGAGGAGAGGTGGACGATGTAGCTCTTCTCCGAGACGATGAGGTCCTTTTTGTGTCTCAAGATGAAACCGCTGGTAAGATTGACTAAAAGTTTTTGGTGATTATGGCAAACTACATTTCTCAATTTTTCACTTCGCAGTCTCCATTGTCACATTAAGTTTGACTGTGACATCATTAGGGTGCGTTGAACACAGATATATGAACAGAGATATGATTTCACTCTGGCCATCATGGGTTCGAGTGATGTCTCATCTATCCAGTGCATAATAGTACCATAATGCATGGTATCATATACCATGAGAAGCTATCACTGTTGTGCCCAAGAGCAAATGATAAGGTGACAGGTTTACCTCAACCTTTTATACCCGAGGTGTTGGTTTGAACCGTGAAAGTCGGTGCCTCCTATTCGGTGGATGCTGGTACCCTATTCTAAAACCTTCTCTGCCTTTCGCAGATTTGAGCTCATCGACAGAATCTACCCTGAATGATCACTACCCAATGCTAGCTGTTGAAGAAGGCGACTGGGTGACGCTAAATGTTGGAGGACGTTATTTCACCACGACTAGAAGAACTTTGACAGCTAATGAACCTGACTCCATGCTCGCCAAAATGTTTGATAACTCAAAACCCACAGGTGTGTAATCAAACATTCTGTGTTCAGTCTCGATTTTAGTACGGAGACCCAACAATTCTGTGTTGATTTTAATTCTATCACAACTTAAATTGTACTACATGTAGTTGTCCACACAAAACGTGTTGAAAACTCTTTGGTTCAATTCATTCAAATCAGACATAGCCTGGGTGTATGTAACTCAATCCCTCTTGCATGATAATTATGACCTCCTTCAGGGCTGAATTGGACTAGTCGGAAAGATCCTAATGGAGCATACCTGATAGACAGAAGTCCAGATTACTTTGAACCTATACTCAACTACCTAAGACACGGGCAGCTCATACTGAATAAAGGCATTAATCCTCTTGGTAAGTTTTTTCTCTCTTTTAACTCTCCCATGGTTTTTACTTTGGTCAAATTCTCACACTTACTTTTCCTTTTATGAGCAAACTTTGGCAGGACTAGTCGGGATAGCCATGCTAGGTGTGGAAAAGTTGTCCTTCAGGAAGTTCAGTCACAGTCACGCCAGTGGCATCGTGAAGAGTGTCCAACTTGTGATCAGATGATCATGGGTTCAAAGCTCAGCCAGTGCTTTTCATTTCATATTGTGCACAAATGGTGATTAGATGTCATTATTTACAAGAAGCCTGCTCATTTTGGTAAGGGCTCTGTACAAAATGCATGTTACTTAATCTGTCTTATCTACATGTTAGGTGTTTTAGAAGAAGCCAAGTTCTTTGGTATCATGGGTCTAGCAGAAGATTTGGATTCTATAATCAATGTAAGTCAAATCTCCTGTCGTGAACAATAACCAATATGAAAGACCTCCTTGGCTCCAGACCTTGAAAAATTGGAGGACACAAGTTGAGTTACTTTGAAAGAGCCGTATGTTTGGATGATCGTTTATATGGTTTGTTGAAATTGGAGAGAACGTCGTTTGCTCCTGCAATAACGAGCCAGTAACAATCACATCTTGATAAATGGACAGCGTGACCCTCAACAGCATTCATCACAGAACAGGACAGTGAGAACAAGTAAAGTCTGTTGGAAGCTCAAACATAATTGGCTGGACAGCTGTTGGAAATCCGTTGCTTGCCGTGTGTAAGAACATGTTGGTGCTATAATCCCTGGTGGTTCCTGTCACCATGTTCATTTTGATGAACTTTTGTCCTTTCTGTCTTCAGGAAGACGAGCCTCCTGGCGACCAGACCCCCATCACCAGAAGAGAATTTGCTTTATCTTTGATGTTCACTTCATCAAATAGTCAACTTAGATGCCAGGTACGTCAGTGTTGAATTCATTATTGGTGAAACCCTACGAATTGATCAATATTTGATTTGTATGGAGAATGTATAGCTGAAGTTGTGAACATTATTGACCCCTTCATCAATTCTTTCAGGGAATGAACTTCTCTGGTGCTGATTTATCAAGGCTAGATCTGCGGTATGTGAATTTCAAGCATGCAACATTAAAGAAGGCAAAGCTAGCCGGGACGAATCTATCCTGTTGCAACTTCGAGCGAGCAGACCTGTCACAAGTCATACTGGATGGTGCCAATCTTCTGGGGGCAAAGTTTCTCTGTGCTAATTTGGAAGGTGCTTCAATGAGAGGGTGTAATTTTGAAGATCCTGCAGGGAGTCGTGCCAATATGGAAGGTATGTTCTTTACGATGTTGTTTTCAGCTGACCTCGACAAAAGTGGACTTTGCCTTGATATGATTCCTACCCATGGAGTGCTACCCTCTTGTGATTCATTCCCATGTAATGCTGCCCTCCTGTAATGAAGGAATGGCCTGTTTTTCGGTTACAGGGGTGGCTAGGAATGTGACTATGCTTGATTGAGGATCAGGACATGAGGGGAACATACATCATTGGCCTGTAACTGATGACAACAAATTTGGGCGAGTTTAACTCTGGGAAAATCGCTCCCAATCACTCATTGTAAACTCCGTCCCACATGTTGAGCTTGTACACTTTTAACTATCTCCCTTTCCATCTCGCAGGTGCCAACATGAAGTCTGTCGACCTTGAAGGGAGCCACATGGCAGCTGTCAACTTACGTGTGGCAACTTTAAAGAATGCCAACCTTCAGAACTGCGACCTGAGAGCTGCTGTTCTTGCTGGAGCGGATCTTGAGGTGTGTTTTCTCCAGATTTTGATGAGTGTTTCTATGTGCCACGATGGTTATGTTATGCCAGTTAGGTTTATTGGCCCAATGACTCCCATCTTCAGTCAAAATATAGAGCTAATCAGTGATGTTTGAACATTTCAGAACTGTGACCTCTCTGGGTGTGACCTGCAAGAAGCCAATCTCCGAGGCGCCAATCTGAAGGGTGCAACGTTTGAACTGATGCTGAATCCTCTCCACATGTCGCAGACCATCAGATGACAGTGACGCCACCTATTGGAAAATCTTGCCATGCATTTCTCGTGTGTACTTGATGTAAACAATCATATCAGTATGTATCATATCTTAAAGAGGGAATGATTCACACTCGGCTGAATGTATTTTGTCCTGTAGGAAGGTTATGGTATCGATGAAATTCAGAAGACCTCAATAATCCTGTCTTCTATTGTGGGGGTGGATGATCATGAATACTTGCTATTGCTATAGTCAAAATGTTCCTATATTTATGTATGCATTGGTCACTGTGATGCAGGGAGATTAGGTAGGAGGGAGGTGTGTAAGTGTAAGTTTCATCAAGTGCCCGATAGGTGTCTCTGTTTATCTCACAATGCACAGTTCATGCTTGCACAAGGGCTTCTTCATTCTCTAGTCAAACGGGGCCCAGTTCCCTATAACTGAGCATATTAGTCAAGTGGGTATGACGAACTGGACATCCTAGCTCCTGCCTCGAGTACTCCATTTAGCATGATGGTTGTCCTTATATAATGTATAATCAAAGTATCAATAAAACTTTCAGCATTGGTTGATTATGTTAAAGTTGTTTAGCAATTCGCTATCGTGCATTTCAGCAACACTGACACTATGGCAGGTCACAGTGTCATGGTGCAATGCATTGCCATTGCGTAAAATCATCTTGGAATCACCTGTATCATGTATATTTGAAACAGATTAGTCAATTTTACTAATATTTTTGTCTCTGATGTGAACTAACATGTATAAATTATTGTTAATGTAATGTGGACGTCGTGAGATGTAATCTCTTTTTTAAAGTTTGAATTTGTGTCTGCATCAGTTTCAGGGTTATTTTTAGTTTCAAGTAATCGAGTAGTTCCATCTTTTTAGCCCAGATGGCGCCAACTGAGGTCCCCTGTCTGAGGCTGATGAGGAAACTCACGAAACTCTATTGGGGAGATGTAATCTCTTTTTCACCCAATCATGTATAGAACTGTTCAATGTTAAGCTGGGAAAGACTGGCAATTCTCTGCAGGAAGCAAGATTTGATAGTCATGTAGAACTTGCAGCAGTTGTCAATTTCACCAACACCCTTGCATGATTTTCTGTTGATGCCGTTGCAATTGCTTGCCACATTCATTTGGCCCCCGAGGAAACCAACTCATGTTGATTTGAATAAATATTTTTTTTAATATGATACTTGTCTTCTTCTCTTTGATTTATGATGCAGTCATGGCAGCAGTCTCTTGTCCACTACTGGGTATGAGCGTTTACTTGCCTGAGCATAGACATCAGGCACCAAGGACATCATTTTGTGTCTTGTTCAAATTCAGTTTCTGTCTTGCTGAAGGACAATGTTTATAAGACCCCCTTTAGGAGGGGCTCTTAAGATACACGTGTGTGCGGGAGTATATAATGTAAATGAAGTGAAATAAAGAGAGTAAATATTGTATATCCAACAAACAATTTTTTTTGGTTTTTCAAAATGGCGCTGAATAAATAAATCAGACCAGTTGTAGCGCTGAATTATAAATCAGACCAGTTGTAACAGGTTACGAGAACATCTAATTTAAATCTTCATGGGAATTCGCTACATATGCCTAAGAAATTGGCCAATTATATTGATATTGTTATTAGAGAAATATCCGTCCTAAATAATGACAGAAAAGGGTGGTTTATTTCAATTTTGTGGCGACATGGTCGAGGTCACGTGACATAAACAAAACAATCGCACACACCCGTCCAAAAAAGGCACTTTAAGAAAAACAAATACGTTTTTCCTGCTTAAAACCACACTGACGACTAAGTTATTTTAGTCTACTACCCAAATCTGAAGTATCAAAATGAATTACAAACTAGAACTAGCTCTATTTAGCAAAAGTTGCGTGAAAAATTCGGGTGAGCGACATTCTGAACCCTAGCGGCCAATAATTAAACTACTTTCAGCCGTCTGCTCCGGTCTCGTTAGGGAGTTTTTCCCACATGTACGCGATGATGACGTGCCCCATTAACAGGACGTAACATCTATTTTAAAATGCGTTTCCAAAGTATATGCATGAGGACAATCCATTTAAGTGTCGTATGTCACTGGAAACGCTCGATTCCCGTGAATAAGGACAATCACAATGTATTACATTACCAAAACAAAAATGTGTCGGAAGGAACTATATGGATGGTCCCATCACACCCGCCCCCCTCCAGCAGTATGACACAGAAGGGCTAGTTGACTGTCCACCGGGGGGGGGGGGGGGGGGTTTGGGGGGAGCTTCCCCCAACGCACTGGTAAAAACCTATGTCGACGGAGGGGGGTTTGGGGGGTGTCCCCCCATTGTAACAGCTGTAGTTGTTAGAGCTGGCACTTAACATATGCTCGTAGGGGGGTTCGGGGGAGCTCCCCCGACCTAAAGGGGGGCTCACTAAGTCCTTGACTTTACATATTAAGACCCCCTTTAGGAGGGGCTCTTAAGATACACGTGTGTGCGGGAGTATATAATGTAAATGAAGTGAAATAAAGAGAGTAAGTATTGTATATCCAACAAACAATTTTTTTTGGTAAATTTCTGAATTAACTCCGTTGAGTTTACCGATTTCTCCGCGATCTTCCGGTGGTTGTTGCTATCCCATTGGTTGAAATTAAGTTAAATTAAATTTAAATCTTCATGGGAATTCGCTACATCATATGCCTAAGAAATTGGCCAATTATATTAATATTTTTATTAGAGAAATATCCGTCCTAAATAATGACAGAAAAGGGTGGTTTATTTCAATTTTGTGTCGACGTGGTCGAGGTCACGTGACATAAAAACAAAACAATCGCACACACCCGTCCAAAAAAGGCACTTTAAGAAAAATAAATACGTTTTTCCAGCTTAAAACCACACTGACGACTAAGTTATATTGGTCTACTGCCCAAATCTGAAGTATCAAAATGAATCACAAACTAGAACTAGCTCTATTTAGCTATAGTTGCGTGAAAAATTCGGGTGAGCGACGTACATTCTGTACCCTAGCGGCCAATAAATAAACTACTTTCAGCCGTCTGCTCCGGTCTCGTTAGGGAGTTTTTCCCAAATGGACGCGATGATGACGTGCCCCATTAACAGGACGTAACATCTATTTTAAAATGCGTTTCCAAAGTGAATGCATGAGGACAATCCATTTAAGTGTCGTATATCACCGGAAACGCCCGATTCCCGTGAATAAGGACAATCACAATGTATTACATTACCAAAACAAAAATGTGTCGGAAGGAACTATATGGATGGTCCCATCGCACCCCCCCCCCCCCTCCAGCAGTATGACACAGAAGGGCTAGTTGACTGTCCACCGGGGGGTTTGGGGGGAGCTTCCCCCCAACGCACTGGTAAAAACCTATGTCGACGGAGGGGGGTTTGGGGGGTGTCCCCCCATTGTAACAGCTGTAGTTGTTAGAGCTTGCACTTGACATATGCTCGTAGGGGGGTTCGGGGGAGCTCCCCCGACCTAAAGGGGGGCTCACTAAGTCCTTGACTTTACATATTAGAGTAACTGAGGATCCTTCCGAGAGGAACCCATGACCTGATTATGAAAGTGGGGCACCTGCCACTACACCACTGATCTCCTGACCTTGCATCTCTACTCTGATCCGTCATCTCTTGAGCAGATATAAGAGTTGGTTCTTCTAAATGACTGACTTGATCTTGCCTCCTCACTTCCCTCAAATGGGTCGCTCATCCTGAGACAACACATCCACTAAATTCATTGTGGCAAGGCAGAAAGGCTGCACCAGATGTGGTCCTCGAGTTTGCATAACTCCCAACATTGGTTTGAACCGTATCTTATACCTTGTTGACGATCCCTAGAATTTCGATACCATGCTAGTTTTTGTCACACCCTTTCTTTATATGGTGTCCCGAGGACAATGTCACAACTACGGCCGAGGACAGGCTATTTTGGAATAGGAAGGATAGAGGCCCAAGTCTGAGTGCCCATCACTAACCCGGTAACCAGGGGAGGGGGAGACATAGGAAGTCTGAGGGAAGCCATGTTTTTATTACATTGTACCAGCTTATGTAGGTGAGGAATCTGTACATGGACCCTATCGCAGATTTAATTGTGTCCTGAGCCCGCTCCTGGCTCCCCTGCCGTTGGCCGTTCACACTACATAGTACGCACATAAAACGTCCACACAGGAGTAATGCCGTGAGAAGGGTCCTTGAACGTAAATAGGTTGGATAGATAGATAAGCTGCGATCGGCAACGGTCCACCCCAGGACGGGGTAGCTTTTAAATTCAGGTAATCGAGTAGTTCCACCTTTTAGACCAGATGGCGCCAGCTGAGGTCCCCTGCCTGAGGCGGATGAGGAAACTCACGAAACTCTATAGGGTGGCCCAGAAAGGGGCATCCGTAACACTTCACCTTCAGAAATATAAAAGAAGTATATGAAAACATAACATATGGATGATAGAGTAGCCTATCTATCAGATGGTTTGGCACAAAGAAATAAAGAAATATTGAGGATTTGCATTGGGGACGTTTTAGCATCCAATAGATGTGCTTGCATCACAAATGTAGAAAAATTATTTGAAAAAGGACAATGAGAATCGTATGAAATACATGTACATCAATAATGTGTAACGATTACATGCAATCACACAGTGACGCCAGCCACAGTGACCACACAGATCACGCAGCCATATACATGCCATATGTATCTTGAAAGGGACCCCTATCCGTGCAGACATCTGTCTATAGCATACGCGTGCGCACCAATCCCTAGATCATGCCACATATAGGCAGCAGTAGTGCACCATATATCTTGTCTGGATGTGCCCTCCCCTTCATAGCTCGCCATGTTGTCAGAGAGTGTACCAAGTCTTTGCTGGATTTGCCATGCCTCTTCATAGCTCGCCATGTTGTCAGAGAGTGTACCAAGTCTCTTCTGGATGTGCCCTCCCCTTCACAGTGTGACGCAGGTATTTGTCTTCGGGGGTTGGTTGTGCCTCTGCCGTGGGTGTGTCCCGGCAGCGAATTTATAATTCCCAAAGTAAACTGACACTTAGAATAATTCTCGGAGTTTGATTGGCTGATCATGGTCATGTGGTGTAGCCTTAACTGCGCGCACTTCTTCAGCGATCTGGAGGCATCCTTTGGCGTGGGTTCGAATCCGCCATTGGGATATATTTTTCTTTTTCTTTTTGCTTTCATTTATATCTTACTAGCATGGTACCCGTCGGTGACGGGTTTGGGCGTACCAGCAGTTTACCAGTGTGGTGTCGATGTAGCGTTTCTTGCTATTGAAGTACCTCTGGATAAACTATGTTCGTTGTCTTTGTTCCGTTTTGTTCCATATTGCTGACATCATCGGCGCCAACAACTGTTTCTTTTGACCCTGCCGGAGTCTTTCAAAACAATAAATGATTGTGTCTGACCCTGCTGACCTCGATTTTGAAAAACTTTTGAAAAAAGGTCATTCAAACGTTAAATCAACTGCAAAGATAATCGTTTATATCACTGAGGTATATACATACGATATGTTGAGAAAAATCTGTACAACTATCGAAATATACGATTACTTGGAACTATTTCGGCTAATCACTTTGCCACCTGCGCGACCTTGTCACTATTGTGGCGCGCTCGTATGCATACCGCATATAAGAGGCGAATAAAATCTCCATTTCAACATGAAAGCCTTGACGGTTCAGCGCTGAAGGTGTTTGACTGTGGATCGGCTGGTCACAGGTTCGACCCCCGGTGAATCTGCCAAAAAAAAAATTCTTTTTTTCTTCTTCCTTGTCTTGTTATCTAATCATCAATGTACAGATGTAAACATTTTCATTATCATCATTATCATACCCCGCACCCAAACTTTGCAAACTCCAGCACATACTGATTCCGGGCGTTCGAGTACATGAATTATGAGGTAGATGTATTGTTTCAATCATCGCAAATCTGCCTAAAACGGCAAGTTTTCTCAGGTACGGGTACGGCAGTGGGGTGCGTCTTTTTCATTGAAACGACCTCGCACGGCCGGCACCGACATATATCGTCGTTGATGATGGAGAGAGCGGTAGCCGGTACATATTGAGCACGGTTCACTAGCAGTTCAATGTGCTCATGACGAGACGAGAGCAAATCTCACGGGTGGGGCGGAAATTCGCCATATTGCTGACATCATCGGCGCCAACAACTGTTTCTTTTGACCCTGCCGGAGTCTTTCAAAACAATAAATGATTGTGTCTGACCCTGCTGACCTCGATTTTGAAAAATTTTTTTAAAAAGGTCATTCAAACGTTAAATCAACTGCAAAGATAATATTTTTATATCACTAAGGTATATACATACGATATGTTGAGAAAAATCTGTACAACTATCGAAATATACGATTCCTTGGAACTATTTCGGCTAATCACTTTGCCACCTGCGCGACCTTGTCACTATTGTGGCGCGCTCGTTTGCATACCGCATATAAGAGGCGAATAAAATCTCCATTTCAACATGAAAGCCTTGACGGTTCAGCGCTGAAGGTGTTTGACTGTGGATCGGCTAGTCACGGGTTCGACCCCCGGTGAATCTGCCAAAAAAACATTTTCTTTTTTTCTTCTTCCTTGTCTTGTTATCTAATCATCCATGTACAGATGTAAACATTTTCATTATCATCATTATCATACCCCGCACCCAAACTTTGCAAACTCCAGCACATACTGATTCCGGGCGTTCGAGTACATGAATTATGAGGTAGATGTATTGTTTCAATCATCGCAAATCTGCCTAAAACGGCAAGTTTTCTCAGGTAGGGGTACGGCAGTGTGGTGCGTCTTTTTCATTGAAACGACCTCGCACGGCCGGCACCGACATATATCGTCGTTGATGATGGAGAGAGCGGTAGCCGGTACATATTGAGCACGGTTCACTAGCAGTTCAATGTGCTCATGACGAGACGAGAGCAAATCTCACGGGTGGGGCGGAAATTCGCCATATTGCTGACATCATCGGCGCCAACAACTGTTTCTTTTGACCCTGCCGGAGTCTTTCAAAACAATAAATGATTGTGTCTGACCCTGCTGACCTCGATTTTGAAAAACTTTTTTAAAAAGGTCATTCAAACGTTAAATCAACTGCAAAGATAATATTTTATATCACTAAGGTATATACATACGATATGTTGAGAAAAATCTGTACAACTATCGAAATATACGATTCCTTGGAACTATTTCGGCTAATCACTTTGCCACCTGCGCGACCTTGTCACTATTGTGGCGCGCTCGTTTGCATACCGCATATAAGAGGCGAATAAAATCTCCATTTCAACATGAAAGCCTTGACGGTTCAGCGCTGAAGGTGTTTGACTGTGGATCGGCTAGTCACGGGTTCGACCCCGGTGAATCTGCCAAAAAAAACATTTTCTTTTTTTCTTCTTCCTTGTCTTGTTATCTAATCATCCATGTACAGATGTAAACATTTTCATTATCATCATTATCATACCCCGCACCCAAACTTTGCAAACTCCAGCACATACTGATTCCGGGCGTTCGAGTACATGAATTATGAGGTAGATGTATTGTTTCAATCATCGCAAATCTGCCTAAAACGGCAAGTTTTCTCAGGTACGGGTACGGCAGTGGGGTGCGTCTTTTTCATTGAAACGACCTCGCACGGCCGGCACCGACATATATCGTCGTTGATGATGGAGAGAGCGGTAGCCGGTACATATTGAGCACGGTTCACTAGCAGTTCAATGTGCTCATGACGAGACGAGAGCAAATTTCACGGGTGGGGCGGAAATTCGCCATATTGTTGACATCATCGGCGCCAACAACTGTTTCTTTTGACCCTGCCGGAGTCTTTCAAAACAATAAATGATTGTGTCTGACCCTGCTGACCTCGATTTTGAAAAACTTTTTTAAAAAGGTCATTCAAACGTTAAATCAACTGCAAAGATAATCGTTTATATCACTGAGGTATATACATACGATATGTTGAGAAAAATCTGTACAACTATCGAAATATACGATTCCTTGGAACTATTTCGGCTAATCACTTTGCCACCTGCGCGACCTTGTCACTATTGTGGTGCGCTCGTTTGCATACCGCATATAAGAGGCGAATAAAATCTCCATTTCAACATGAAAGCCTTGACGGTTCAGCGCTGAAGGTGTTTGACTGATCGGCTGGTCACGGGTTCGACCCCCGGTGAATCTGCCAAAAAAAAAATTCTTTTTTTCTTCTTCCTTGTCTTGTTATCTAATCATCCATGTACAGATGTAAACATTTTCATTATCATCATTATCATACCCCGCACCCAAACTTTGCAAACTCCAGCACATACTGATTCCGGGCGTTCGAGTACATGAATTATGAGGTAGATGTATTGTTTCAATCATCGCAAATCTGCCTAAAACGGCAAGTTTTCTCAGGTACGGGTACAGCAGTGGCGTGCGTCTTTTTCATTGAAACGACCTCGCACGGCCGGCACCGACATATATCGTCGTTGATGATGGAGAGAGCGGTAGCCGGTACATATTGAGCACAGTTCACTAGCAGTTCAATGTGCTCATGACGTGACGAGAGCAAATCTCACGGGTGGGGCGGAAATTCGCCATATTGCTGACATCATCGGCGCCAACAACTGTTTCTTTTGACCCTGCCGGAGTCTTTCAAAACAATAAATGATTGTGTCTGACCCTGCTGACCTCGATTTTGAAAAACTTTTTAAAAAAGGTCATTCAAACGTTAAATCAACTGCAAAGATAATCGTTTATATCACTGAGGTATATACATACGATATGTTGAGAAAAATCTGTACAACTATCGAAATATACGATTCCTTGGAACTATTTCGGCTAATCACTTTGCCACCTGCGCGACCTTGTCACTATTGTGGCGCGCTCGTTTGCATACCGCATATAAGAGGCGAATAAAATCTCCATTTCAACATGAAAGCCTTGACGGTTCAGCGCTGAAGGTGTTTGACTGATCGGCTGGTCACGGGTTCGACCCCCGGTGAATCTGCCCAAAAAAAAATTCTTTTTTTCTTCTTCCTTGTCTTGTTATCTAATCATCAATGTACAGATGTAAACATTTTCATTATCATCATTATCATACCCCCGCACCCAAACTTTGCAAACTCCAGCACATACTGATTCCGGGCGTTCGAGTACATGAATTATGAGGTAGATGTATTGTTTCAATCATCGCAAATCTGCCTAAAACGGCAAGTTTTCTCAGGTACGGGTACGGCAGTGGGGTGCGTCTTTTTCATTGAAACGACCTCGCACGGCCGGCACCGACATATATCGTCGTTGATGATGGAGAGAGCGGTAGCCGGTACATATTGAGCACGGTTCACTAGCAGTTCAATGTGCTCATGACGTGAAGAGCAAATCTCACGGGTGGGGCGGAAATTCGCCATATTGCTGACATCATCGGCGCCAACAACTGTTTCTTTTGACCCTGCCGGAGTCTTTCAAAACAATAAATGATTGTGTCTGACCCTGCTGACCTCGATTTTGAAAAACTTTTTAAAAAAGGTCATTCAAACGTTAAATCAACTGCAAAGATAATCTTTTATATCACTGAGGTATATACATACGATATGTTGAGAAAAATCTGTACAACTATCGAAATATACGATTCCTTGGAACTATTTCGGCTAATCACTTTGCCACCTGCGCGACCTTGTCACTATTGTGGCGCGCTCGTTTGCATACCGCATATAAGAGGCGAATAAAATCTCCATCTCAACGTGAAAGCCTTGACGGTTCAGCGCTGAAGGTGTTTGACTGTGGATCGGCTGGTCACGGGTTCGACCCCCGGTGAATCTGCCAAATTTTCTTGTTTCTTTTTTTCTTCTTCCTTGTCTTGTTATCTAATCATCAATGTACAGATGTAAACATTTTCATTATCATACCCCGCACCCAAACTTTGCAAACTCCAGCACATAGGCCTAACGATAGTCCAACGACTTTTAGTGTCTGTTCTTGGGCTTTATTCACTGTCATAGCGAAGGAGAGTGTCACGGGAAATTGGAGTTGCCTGAACTGAAATGGACATTCACTTGGAACGAGCGGTATCCGGGGGATTAAGACTGTTGATCCTGCATATTCGCCGATGGCAATAGTGGTAGCTTCAATGATGTTGCTTAGAAGCCTTGAAACGATGAGGCGCGTCCCGTTGCACAATCTTGGGTCATCGAGGTTGCGGAGGAGCATTATTTGGCAGCCAACTTTTAATTTTGAGGTCATGTCGGGGCATGCCACTTGGTTGGAGTGAATTGAGGAATTCGACTGGATAGTGAACGGTTTTATCAATGTCGGGTACAGTGTCTATGGATGTGTACAGCTTCTCTTCTGTAGGAAGACGTTGAAGGAGCGTGTTGTTGAGGTGTCTGACGGCATTTCGAGGGGCTCTCTCGGACAACCAATTACGACTGGTGTAGTTGGTGGCGATGTTTTGGAACACAGCAAGCATCAGTTCTATTGGACTATTCTGGTCGAAACTCAACAGTGAGAGTACAGGTACCAACTGGCGCCACCAGATGGCAGCGTTCGATGACAACCTGGCCATAGGGGGCGTCATTTCCCACATGGGATTCGAACCCCAAACTTCTGTACTACTTGACAACATCACAACAAGGAGTACACTTGGGCCATGTGCGCATGTACATTGGCTGAGTTGACCAATCAGAAAGCTCGAAATATATCTTATGACTATCCTGTTTGGGAATTGTAAATTCGCGTCCCGGCAGGGGTCACAGGCCAAATCAGTATTGGCTACTCTGCCAAGTTGTCAGCATGGTGAGAGAGATGAGGCAGTCACAGCCAGGCCTAATCAGTTCTGGCAGCTCTACCGTGTTGACAATGATAATGATGAGAGAGATGAGACAGTCACAGCCAGGCCAAATCAGTCTTGGCTGCTCTGCCAAGTTGTCAACATGGTGAGAGAGATGAGGCACTGAGTCACAGCCAGGCCGAATCAGACCTGGCTGCTCCACCGTGTTGACAACATGATGAGTGAGATGAGACGGTCACAGCCAGGCCACATCAGTCTTCGCCGCACTGCCTAGTTGTTGATATGGTGAGAGAGATGAGACAGTCACAGCCAGGCGAATCAGTCTTGGCTGCTCTGCCAAGTTGTCAACGATGGCGAGAGAGATGACGCAGTCACAGAGAGAGATGAGGAAGTCACAGCCAGGCCGAATCAGTCCTGGCTGCCCCACTGTGTGACAGCATGATGAGAGAGATGAAACGGTCACAGCCAGGCCACATCAGTCTTCGCCGCACTGCCTAGTTGTCAACATGGTGAGGGAGATGAGACAGTCGCAGCCAGGCCGAATTAGGCCTGGCTGCTCCACCGTGTTGACAACATGATGAGAGAGATGAGATAATCACAGCCACAGTACTTCGATCGTTTCTCCTCCGCACGTGCTCGGACGTGACTGTCGGAGCTGACAGCTATCTCGATGATTCGAACCTCCTTTTTCTTCTCATCGAAGACGCCGAGCATGTCGGGGTGCCGCTGTTTTATACTATAGCCGAGCCCGTGGGGGCTAGCGAGTCCCAGAGCAATCTCAGCATCTTTCCTGAGTACGAGTGGTCATTGGAACCGGCTTCTCGAGACCACATACCGATGGTATCCATCAATATCGGTATGGGTGCCAAAGACATGGTTTATTATCAATGACACTTCCGCAGCTTATACCATAATCTCTCCTCATGTTGGGAAGACATTGGAGCTTCCTGGAACGCTGGTTGGGGACAATTCGTCCCTTACCAGCGGCGCCAACATGGTCAACCATTTGGACTGATTGTTTCTCGGTCTAATGTTCAGCTCTCTTCGTGTTCTGTCTGGTAGAGGGCATCTCATCGCTCCTACTTGGTTGCCAACACAGTCACTCTATTAAACACCTTATGTGGTTCATATCTGCTGGACAGTATTGGTGACATGGCAAGCGAGATGAGAACCAGACCAATGCAACACCCTGTTCTGGTCGTCTCTCTCACCATGTTCACAAGATGGTGGAGCTTCCAGGCTCGATTCGATCTGCCTCATGTCAGTCAAGCTGTGGCAGACACATCTCTCTCACTGGCCTGGTACTTTTGTCAAAGCATACAGGATGTGCCAACCATATCGCACTATCAGCACAATATTACTGGAACACACTATATAGAGTTTTCTTAAATAAACATACACTAAAACGAACAAGTGTTGTCATTTTACTTTATCACCATATATTCATTATTATGACAATAGACATAAACGTATGCACATGACGAGAGATTTGAATTATCAATGACATGCACCTTTGGCCTTAATTCTACATATGATCATCAAGGACTAAAGGAGCATGTTTACAATAGAGCATCCATTTATATCAATATCAAGGACAAAGGAACATCTATGTATATCATTCCCAAAGACAATGGGACATCCATGTATCTCAAGGACAAAGGAACATCTATGTATATCATTCCCAAAGACAATGGGACATCCATGTATCTCAAGGACAAAGGAACATCTTTGTATATCATTCCCAAAGACAATGGGACATCCATGTATCTCAAGGACAAAGGAACATCTATGTATATCATTCCCAAAGACAATGGGACATCCATGTATCTCAAGGACAAAGGAACATCTATGTATATCATTCCCAAAGACAATGGGACATCCATGTATCTCAGTTGTCAAGGAGAACCATTTACCTTCTGGTGTCTTTTGATGGATGAGAGATGTTTTATTGCACTCAACATATTCTTCAAATTTATACAAATTAAAATTGCTCATCATCTTACAAATTCTTATCCACAAGTAATGACAGTGAAATCGGTGCGTATAATACATTGCTACAACACAACACAGACCACACCAGCAAACACACAAACAGGCAGAGGTTATGTAAGTTGAAGAAAAGTTGTTCTTTTGCAATGAATATTTGAAACTCGCTACGGCATATGAAATATCTACTCTTTCATACTTGTTTCATATTACTGTGATCCACAACAAAGTCATCAATCAATGGGAATACAATCAATCAGCTGTTTAAAGATGGCTGAGATTCCTGAGACTGGATAGCCTGTGAGCTCATTCACTGGTTCTTACTCCTATGTGCAGACGGCCTTACGTGGTGGAGCTCCAACTAATTTACAATCCTTTGTTGAAGTAAACACGTTCAATCGGCTTTCCCATGGATTTGATCTTTTCCTGGAGATCATCTTCTAACTTTGATGCATGGATTGAGCTGAAAATAAAGAAAGGTTTGCTTATTCTCAGTAACATAGAATCACACCTTGTTATATTCCAATGCACCAGTGGGGCATTTGACCTATATTTACCATGTTTACAGGTTATTGAACCCTACCTTACCCAAAATGAAAGACTCTAGGATTATAAATGCCGACCCCATTGTCCCCAAGGAACGCTATTGTGAATTGGGTAACCTGTTGTTGTGTAGAGTAGAATTATGATGTGTTTGGCTAGACAAGGACTAGCTCTTCTATAAAGTGCAGCAAGGGGATGTGTGAAGGTCCTTCTGTGTATGCTGAAGAACTCTCTAGAACTTTTCAATAAAATATAGCCATTATTTCAGGGCAGAGTATTCAGGAAAGACTCTATTTACCTTTTCTGAGGGAAGAGTGCACAACACAAAGGAGTAGCAAATAGGAGGCTAGAAAAGAAATGGTAATAATATTAGATATCAAATGGACAGTAGCCTTTCCTTGAATCACGAAATGGGGCTTTATGGAACTAAATCCAAAGCTATACATCTCCCCTCAATAGTCTCAGACGATGGTTGGGGATGAAAGGATTACAACAGAGCTGTATGCGTCAATGGACTACCTGTCTACATGTAGTTCTGGATGCAGAAGAGCACTGTATTTATCAGTAAGTGGTTCATAGTCGTCTCAAATCAATTCATGACCCGACAGAAACATTTTCGCAGAAACTTACAATACTCCCACAAGCCCAACTTGGTAGAATGGATTCATGATCGGGTATTTCCTTAACACTTTACTGGTCCTCTCTAGTCTATTCATGCATATGGCCGTCAGCACTGAAAAATACCAAGATATTTAAATGCCGGTCGGTTTCAATGGCAAAGTTTGAAGCCAGGCAGTAGGACTTGCTCATGCCTTCATCTATAACATGTCAATGTATCCTTTCATTTCCCAAATGTCTGAAGTCTTCTGTTACAGGTTAGGTTACTTACACATGCCAGGAGCTGCCATTACGTTTCTAGATATCAAAACTTCACGGATAGCTTTCTGAGCTGCCTTTTTACTCTCTCCAACGAGATTTCCATCCTCGCCAAATACTGGTATACCATCATTTAACTCCCTGAAATCGAGAAGCGCATGGTACAACAGAGTGTTTCAAACTTTTTGGACACGCATTCCCGAAGGGAGACGTGCCCTCATTCCCTTTTAAGCATCATCACAAATGCTTGGACCCTCGCCCCCGTCTGGCATGGTTGGACCTACCACCAGCATAGCCCTTAGGATCACAAGGACACCCAAGTAGGTCCACAGTGGCAAAGTCAGGATCCACAGCAACCTATTTTACAATGTACTCTCTTGAGAAAAGAAACTGCTTGCTCACCTACTCCTCATGAAGGGTATATTGATACAGTTGGCAGCTGCCACAGCACAAAATGGAACAAATCTGGCAAAGATTGCTGGAAAACGCTGGAAAAATTAAGAGGAATAAACAACAAGTTTGCATTAAATCATCGGTCATGTTTTGATGTTGAGGATTCCAAAATAGAGGGGCTTTTTTTAGTTGGAAGATAAGCAGAGAGGCTTGTGGTCTTTAGGTCTTTTTTGGCTGGAGCCCAGCTCTTTCCAAGGAAACCTATGGGTAACAGAACCTGATCGACGTCATGCTGCCAATTTCCTGAAGATGGGCACTCAAATTGTCAAACACAAAAGAAGAAGCTGCTTACTTTAATCTGACTGTTGATTCCAAGAGCAGTTCCTACAGCCCCACCAGTCGCCAATACGTAAGATAAACCTAACTGTCTGCAGAGAAACAAAGAAATGAATATTAAAGAAGAGTAGTGTCTGACAGTGCACAGCATGGCCGGTTCCAAGAGTGTGGGAGGACACCCCGCTGCTTTTTATCATCAAATACAGTCAATTACCTCAAAATTCATGGTCAGTTGCAACGATTTTCCAGTTTTTTGAAGACCGAGCTGTGACATTACATTACATCAAGGGTAACGAAGTCTGTATATATATTTGATTACGTGCAAATTCAGTTGTTTGAAACTTACGACTTGGGTATCGGGCTATCACCACTTCGGTTTGTATAGTTGACTATTGCATTGAACGTCTGATTAATCCATTGCCAAAATATCACAGCGGGTGTCGTTCTGAAAAGGAAATTGTCTATTAATACATAATACACTCCAAAGATCCCACGCCAGGCAAATGGGTACCTCTAGACATCCAAAGCTATACGATGGTTCACACTCGGCAGACACAAGAGAAACAAACAAAACTGACTTACTTGTAAAATGTTAACATGCATCCAGTGATTGTCATATTCATTGGGACTTGCGCCGACATTCGACCAATCAACATCATCTTTTCCTTCGTATCTGGGTGATATGCCGAGTCATAAAGACTCTTTGCCTTCCATAAGTCATCTACTTTCGTACCCGGTGGTTCCTGGCATTTCCTGAACAAGAGAACAAGAACTTCCTTCAATGACGTTTAAAATATAGTTTAATATCATGCATTCCCAGCAGTTTACATCATTACTTAAACAAACAAGGTGGCACACACCCACAACACCAGCTAGTGATTGACACTGGGAAAAGATGTAAAGTAACAAAATCGACCACATACCTGTAAGATTCCACTAAAGCCTTTGCCTGTTCTAACTGATCACTTGTTGCAAAAAGATTCAGAGGATTTGTGGTGATGAAGAAATGTTTGGCACGCCCTGAGTATGTGTTCTGATCATAGCGAGGCTTGTCCAGGTTGATCCTGTCTCTGAGATTATCCGACATGCTTGTCATGGCAAGACTGCTGAAATGGTAACAGAAAAGCACTGGTTCAGTGGTTGCAAGACAAGAGGTTAGCTGACGTCTCCGGGAGTGATGTACATGTCATGATAGACAACTACACACATAATCATGGCTTGGCAAGAAAACGCACATGTTGGTCTATAAACAGGCCCGAACAAAAGACCAGGTGATGTAGAAAGCCTGGTGTGTAGGGGTCTATTATTGCCTGCACACTGCACAGTGCATGAGTGTCACTGAAGCAGTGATTATTGAATATTCATATTGAGTGACAATTGAATTATTGACTTTCACAGACCACTGCACAGTCAAAACAGGTATAACCTTTTCTATATTCATGTCATGGTAAACTCATCAAGCTGCCTGTGGAAATGAAAACAAAATAGCCTCCCCGTATACTACGCCTAGGCCTACATCATTCATCCCCTACCTACCTAGTACTAGTACTAATAGGCTCTCTTAGCGATAGTCTCTAGCATAGGCCCCTAATACTAATAGGCCTAGCCTAGTACATTTAGGCCTATTCTACCATTTGCCTATAGCCTACATGATAGGCTATCCCTATAGGCCTACATTTTACACACATCCTATAAATGAACAGTTCATAAAATCACGCCTTAATACATGTTGTGTCGTAATTGTTGCTTGAAATGAAATTTGATTAACCACTGAAAACTTGTGCACAAACCCGCTTTTGTGGCTGGGAAGAGTGGGAAAATACACCGGAAGTACGGCCTACTAGCAGACAACCATCTGCAGAAAATGTAATTTCATTCCATTTTTTTAACAAAATTAAATAAATTACCCAATTTAAGTACAAATTTTTAAGCAACAATCTATAATTGTCTTATGTTAAGAGTCAAACATTATTTTAGTTTTCAACTAAGGAACATTCAAAAAAAATTAACTTCCAATTATATTGTAGATAATATATTTTCCGTACAGCTTGAAGTCAACGACGCCAAAATGACTTCCGCTGAAGAAGAATATGACGAAAATGTTCGTCAAAGAGTCCGCCAGAAGATGGCTAAGCATTTTTATACATCTTTGACCAGTGGTTAGTAAAGAAAAAATGTTCTTTCTTACGAATAAAGCAAAACGGTGCCCGTGCACCATGACATTGTAGCCTTTTTCTTGCGATGAGCGAAAATTCGCGAGTACCCAATTTTCGCCAGTCCCCTTACTGGATTTGAGTGTACAAATGTTTTCTGTTTGTGTTCTGGCTTTTCTTTGTCGAAACTGTAGCCTTCAAAGGCTGATACAACTTTTCTTAGAAAATTCATAACATCAAACATAACATCACTCTTCAGCCCTTTTTCTTTTTAATTTCAGATAGTTTTGATCCCGAGCGTAAGTATGCCTACCAGTCTCGTAAACTTTTCTACGTTCTTTCATGAGCAAAACTGTCCCAGCTAGATCAATCATGAGTTGGCGAGTTATGCTGAATGTACACCACAAGTTACTGCACTGCCACTGGTCAAAGTATTTGATGGATGAAGTAGCTGGAAAAATGGTTATTTATCCTGCTTGATCAAAGTTTAGTTACATTTTAAAAATTAAATCCATTTTTCTGCTCTAACCATAAATGTTTTAATTATAGTACTCGAAAAGATAGAGAAAGATCCTGACTTCAACAAGTATTACAAAATACCTGATACAAAGCCAGAGAAACCCTGGAGTTTATCCAACATCTGCTGGCTCCTTGCAGCTGTTGGGATGTTTTACTGGACTGACTTTGCTAACACAGTCTTATATCATCCTGGGATCAACAGGTGGGTATTCTCGGTAACTAGACTCTCTCTTTGCTGCTCTTACCTGTTAACTTGTTTTTATGTAATGCAGGTAACAAAATCAGTGCCTTTCATCAAAACAAATAGATTTCTCTGCTTTCAGATAATGTTTTTCATTTGCCTTAAAAACGTTTCTTGACCAAACTCGCAAATCACATATCATGTGTTATTTGGTTATAACCTGAATTTACTTTCAAACTTTTAGGTTCTGGTTTAACATTGGTGTTGTCTGTATCAGTGTGAATGTGACCATCGCGTCCTTCCTCATAGTATGGCTCACTTGGTTCAAGAAGATCAGCACAGATGACTGGGACAAGCTCTATCCTGCTGCCATACCCATTGCCACTGCCAGCTTTCTTATTGGATCGATTCTGTGAGTAGCATTAATGGAATGAAAGCTAGCCTTTCTGTAGCCTGTGTCAAGTGAAAATATAAATAACTAATTATTACTTGTTAAGTCTGAAAACAACTCTCATGTTTATAGTGTTCTTGCCAGCTTATGATGTGCATATAATAATGATGAGGCTCAATTGTTTTCTTTCTTTACAGTGTGAATGTTGGTCTGTGGCCCCTCTACCGAGTGTTTACTCCTGTGATTCTCTTCGTCCTGTTCATGGGTGTGGTAGTTGTCATCGCGATGGTGCCGCCATTTTCATCAACATGTACGTCACAGAGAAAACCCGCCATCTCTACTGATCCGGCTGCAATGGAAAAGAAGGCCACATGAATGATTTTGCAATTCTGAGGAGTTATTTCGGAGTCTGTCTGACTGTTCGTGGAATACACACTTTGATGTGGCAGAGCCTGAACTTTCACTTCAAGTGTCATCATTTGATTCCTTGGAGATAGACTGTCACTAGTCTTCAGTGTAAATATTCCAGAAGGAAATGCCTGCCAAAATCTTTATATATTTTGAACAAAACGGCTGGTGGGTGTTTTTGTGTGTTACTGTTTGGTTGGTCAGAATACACTGGGTAAGATACATGTACGTGCAATAAATATGTTGTATTCAAATGAAATAAACTTGTTGGCTTGTTTCAGTAGCGCATGACTAGGTATCTAAATTCAGAAGAAGTATGGATTCTTTTCCTAGGGCTTGAGGAACTTATTGTAGGCATTACCACTGCATGGTTTGAGTAACCAACCTCACAAGTACTGTTTTGCGAGCTCTGTTCAGACTCAATATTGCTGGGACACTGGTCCCGAGCTACAAAAGCTGGTGATATTATCCCGCATTGTCCACACATTGTGATCATGAAGTCTAGTGGCTGTGATGTTTGTCCTAGGATATACTTTTATACAATATGGACCACCATCTTACCTTTGGGGCTTGTGAGTGTTGTGCATATATCTAGATTGACGGTGACCTTAGGCCTGGAATCTCGATATTTCGCTGATGATGATTTGGGCCAGACGGAAGCGTTTATCTGTATGTTGTTCACGGTGAACACAGGCCTCTTGTTCTTGTGTGTCGTCGGTTCGTCGTCCCAAATTATACGTCCTATCAACGCCAATTAGTCTTGAGCCAATCAATCGCAGCCAGACAGACAGAAGTCCAACCAAAGCTTTGACATTGGTTCTGTTTGATCTTGACCACAACCCTGCAGCTCATTAGGGCTGATTAGATCAACACCCTTCTTGGTTACATGAATATTCTCCAATGGAACCTCTAATATTCATAACCACATGCTGTTGACATACCAGGCATCTCGAGACTCCTTTCATCCCGATTTTTTTGCTTCATACCATAACATAGTGCGTGGCAAGATGTCAAAGCCTGGGATCAAGATATTATCTTGGGTCAGTAATGAATAAGTGTAAACAAGTCCTTGGTTGTTACTATGACCTCACTGACCTTCAGAGGTGTGGAAGGGAGGGCATATGTTCACACTTAAGAGGGAGATTGTAGGCAGGTATGGGATGGGAATATTGATTTCCAGTGTGCGCTTCATCCATCTCCTGTGATGGTTTCGTTGCCAACCATTTCATTCTTGTAACTTTGCAACACCAACAACTGACAACCAGTGCCAGCACTGGGGACCTTGGCATCTATCTCCAATTAACACATTTTGTGTCACGAGACGGATCCTAAAGTTCATAGACTTCCAATCACATTTGAACTTGCATCAAATGGAAAGTGTTGCAACATGCTCTGGTGCGTATTCATATGAGCCTCTTTCCTGATCAATGCCTTTAGTGGTGGACGGCTGTTGTAGGATACCGGCCGACTTGCGGAGTTGGTCTTTGATGGTTCATCATGTAATGTCAGCAACAGAGACCAACTCCACAACTTGGTGACATCCATTTCACTGCAAGAGGCACTCAGCCAGAAAGAGGCAAATTGATTTTGACGAGAGCAATGTTTCAGTATTAAGTCTTAAGTTCTCGCTAGTTATCTACTGGTGGGGTGTGCCTATTGAGAGTTATTATTGTTAGTATGATCAGGGGATATCATGCCTGCTACCATCAGCATCTTGTATGTATAATGGACCTGTGCAGTCAGGCCTGTTAGTAGCCCATTATACGTACTCTAAGCAAGCAAAGGCCATGCTCCAAGGATGGGTGACACTGTCAGCAAGGTGAGCCCGTCCTCACGTGCGAACACACAAGGACAGTTTTTCATTCAACCCAAGTTTGCTGCCTTTCACAGTACATTTATAGCTAATATCTGTACAAATTGTCACTGTGAAGTCGCAAATGAAGGCTGAAATAGTTAGTAAGAGAGTTGTTAATAAAATTGTGAAAACACAAATTTGGCTAAAAATGCAAATCCACCATAAAAGACTTTATTATCTGAGTGAGCCTATTAAATACAAGAATTGCATGTATACTCTAAAAAATACAAAATGTGCATGGAAAGGTGTCAGGTTTTCAGAGACCCGCCAAAAAATACAATCCTTCCACAATAACATATGTCACGCTGAGAAGACAAATGCTGATTGGTTGGTCAGAGTCGTTACAACGTCATAAGTCCACATTTTGACAAAACCAAGCTAATGTTATGAATTTTCATAATTTTCCTAAGCGAGTTACCCTAACAGTGAGAAATGACAACAGATCACCACAGAAGCGAATTCAGACTAATTCATTAGAGAGAAAATGGTTAAATAGTCGGACTCTGACAAACCGTGCCAAGCATAACTGGAGAAGCATTTGACCAAACTTCCAAAATACACCAAGGGATTCATTTTGAACACCTTCAGGTGAACCAGATTCCAAACTGTTGAAAGCAGGTCAGTTTTTCAGAAGGTCTTGTCATCTTACAAAAGCCTGACATAAGTTTTGTGGAAGGAGAGTAAATATGAATGTCACCACCGGACAGTCTGAAGCCTCAAAAATCCAGATCTATCCCGGTGGCCGACACATCACCAGCAGTCAATAATTCTACAAAACTCCGCCCTAAAACGTGAAATATTCTCGAGGACGAAGCAGCAGGCAAACAATCTGCTAACATCTTCATCTCCAAATGTTTCTTTACTGTAAGAGGAAACTCAAAAATATAGAATCCAGAAGCCAATTGGTGGCAAAAATCTCAGTGCTGGTAGTCACAAATTGAATGTCAACAGAAACTGTGTGACCCATAGCACCCTAACCAAGTCCAGTGACATGTATCTGTGAACATTGCACTAAACTTGATTCTCAACACCAGACTTGCAATCATATCCAACCCCAGCCAATTCTAAAAGTCCAACTGACCTCGTGATATTTTCATTAAGGACAATGTCATCATTTCCCTAAAGAGTTATTATTTCAGCGGAAAAAAGGCAGCACAGCGCAATGCACAGAACAGAACAGCTAACTGCATCATTGGTGAGTCATGGGTTTCCTCATCCCATTACATCATATGGCTGGTGGATTGTTTTTTTATTTGCCATGTTTTTCTAATTGTATTCTTGTGTTCTGATGATTTTAATGTATCTGTGCTGGGTTGATGGTTATCGCCATGTTTGAAAAAGTCGAGTTATGTTTCAAACTACTTGGACCATTCTCCAGCAAGGCTCAGAGATACGATCATTTTTGGAGAAGTGGGGGGTCACGTTCGTAAACTACATGGAGCAGTACAATGTTCTAAATACCCGTATAATCTGATTCAGCAGAGAGTCGCGCTCCAAGCAACATTTCGAACGTGCTCCAAGGCTGTGTGTTGTGAGTCGAAACAACCACAACGATCACGTCTAAAAATCGTTTGCTATTGGTAACACAGAACTTCATTCCTGTACAAAAATATAGTTGGGCCGAGTTGAAAAAATTTCTATCGAAGACTATGGAATGTGTTCATGACCTTTCCAATGTTTTAAGAACTGACTCCCTCTGGTCGAATTGTCAAACCTAACACATGTTTGCAGATCTTATTGCCAGCATGCTGCATCACTCGAGAATATTTGCACAGCCACAGCCTAGAAGTCTCGGACTACCCAAGTCCAGAGCTATAGAAGAGCAAGCCTCTGAAACCCCAAGCAAATGTTACAAGAAATACACTTGGTCTATTAAATATAATGTTAGTATCCATATCATTAATATCAAAAAATAATTATTCAAGATGGCTGCATGCAGAGAATATTGAAATGGGACATTTTTACACAAACACTGCAATAACTCTTGAATTAGAAAATATACAAAAAAGGACCTCACGGCAAGAGTAAACCCGACTAGAGTCACTCCTATAGTTACAGCATACACAGTCCGAATATACTGAAATGTCTTAAAGAACTATTGCCAAAATGCAAAACGACGCCCAACAAAAACTGCTCACTTAATTACGGAATTGTGCAGATTAAACACCGTATATTGACATCAGAGGTGTCGCGGGCTAGTTGGAAAACATGGGTCGAATAAACGTAGAACATAGGGGGCAGATTGTTTGGGGTTTCCCTTCATACCCGCCAATGAATCTTCAGTAAATTTAAATTTTTTTTATCTTCTGTGCTTTGTATTAAATCAAGGACCCACGAAACCGCCTTATTGAATCCTCATCAAGCAGCCCTTGTCTGCATTTTGTCCTCTGCCCCCTCAACATCTAGCCTGCTTAATACAAACGGGTGCCATCTTGAATGTGAAACTTTACATGCAACCTACAAAGCATCCAGGTAGAACAGCGATACAACTGACAGCATCAAACAGCGTACAGCTTATAGAGAAACACGCCAGGCCACTCAACATGAACATTATATCAAGAGGAAAATTTAGTATTTTTTTGGTAAGCCTAGCTGTAGTTTATGATTATATCCATGGCTACACACGCTAAATGCTCAACTTTCAAACACAAACAGTAAAATCTGATGTTAAGACCTGATTCTCTCGATGTATTACATCAGTCTTCTGTGTCAGCTTAGTTAGTCGCAATGTTCTTATTCAATTCTCTCCATATTAAGATCATGCTCTTCTGGTATATCATCAGGAGTCAGAACCTCTATGTTCAATGGCATGTTTTCTGGATCAACCTGTACATTCATTGCAAGCAGAGCATGCAATGCTTATGAATTATGTCATAAACTTGATGATGTGACCTGGCAACGCAGCGATTTCCTTCATCAAACTGGGAACTCGTGGTTGCCTTGGTAACTCACATGGAGTAGGTCAATGATGACATCATCCCCAGCTGTCAGGTGGTACCCCCATGTGGCGGGATCAAACACTATTCTGGATGTTCCTTTCAGTTCATTCTAACAAAAGCATGTGAACCGATATTTACAGTTTAAATACAATCGGACAAACTCAGCTGACACAGACTTTATAGTTAAAACTACAACTCTGACGACCAACTTTGGACATCCAATTATTAAGATTTACTTTAAATTATACCACAACAATGTTATACTTTCTTGATAATAATAACCAGCATGCCCAAAAGATATTCTAATGCCTAAAACACCCAGAGAGATACCAAGTTACCTGTTAAATGACATTTTAAACGGTGCGAACTTTAAAGACTTCAAATTTGTCACAAAACAGCCACTAAGTTTGATAATGTTGCAAGTTGTGTGAAACTGCTCTCAAAATATCTGTCCAATTCTCCAATCTACCAAAAAAATGTACTCGTACCATCCAGTTCCCATCAAAAGGGCCAAGAATTGGACCGACTCTCGAGTATCCTGTGTTGATGAATACAATAACTGTCTCCGTTGATGAAACGCTGAAGTTTCTTATGTAGCCGAAGAATGTGCCAGTATTTTGAATAAGCTGGTCATGATATCACCGCTGAGCGTGTGAGATAGGAGCTGAACATTATGGTCAAAATCGCGAGTTCCTACCAGGCTACTTGGACCCCACAACTATTTTTAGCTGGGTGGGGTAGTGGGGTATGTTATCAGCCTGGCTCTGGTGAAGGCCAAAGAAATAAACATCAGATTGCATCGCAGGGGCTAGACAAACTGTTTGTCTCTCTGGGAATAGTTCAGGCCCCTGGACCAAATGAAAGTAATCACGTAAAAGGGTGCTGCCTTAATGTGCAATGCCAATGAGTGACTGTTGATAAATGCTACCAGAATTGTATCACTCACCAATCCAAACATTAAAACTCAGGGGTGGGGGGGGGGGGAGATAAAACACGATGTGGAACTTTGAATACTAGGTCTGTGACTCGCTAAGTAATGTTGATAATTTATACCTTGGACTAAATCACTTGGACTTAAGAAGCAGAGTTACTTTAAAATGAACATTATTGTGGCAATCTGAAGCCAAAATAGTTTTTTCATCATCTACCATTTGATGTAATGGGTCCCCTAATCAGCCTGCTAACCATTCAGCATTGTAGGATTCGTTTTTATTGACTTTAAAGAATGGTATCTGCCTCAAGTAGCTGAATCAAATGCTGTACTTTTCACGCCCAGAAGAGCAAATATACATGTACACCGCTGGTGATAACATGCAGCTGTTTTTGATCACGTTAAGATGGAAATCATTCATGGTTTGATCACTTCATAAACGACTTCTTAACGGCTGTTTTATTCAAATGGTGCACAACTCGAGGATTTTATCTTGGGGAAAACAAACATTAAAGCCACAAATGGTAGAATGTTCGGCGATTTTAGGAGTAATATTGAAAAGCTGCAAAAGATAAGGAGATGAGACAAACCAAAGAATGCCAGACTGTAAGAAACTTTTGAAAACGATACTTTTATGTCACTGAACACATTCTGCAGCTGAAGAGATTTCTTTGTTATTGAAATTAGACTCTTCAAGAAATTGAGATCGGGAAGTGAATGTCTATGAACCAGCTGACATTGGGGTTTTGGTTGAGGGATTCTGGCAGCATCCATCAACAGACAGAAAGTCAAATATACAAGTACCGCAGTAAAAAATGTGAACTTTCAATTTTGACCATGAGAACATCTCCGTCCTGGGAAATGTGACTGTCCGTATTGTCCATTCAAGTCGAGATACCATCGCAGTGGTTCAATAGATTATGATCACAGACAGTTGTACAAGCGCCCTGAGTCATCCCCTTGAATGTCCGCACAAACCTCTTAATGGCTGATGGTATTTTGCCCAAAAATGAAATCGCATCTGTGGTAGACCGAGCATACGTATTTCAAATTGAATGCATCCCTGCAAGATGAACTGCAGTGTTGACCAATTCCCCTGAAAAGGACATTTGCCTACTTTTTGAATTGTCAACTGTCAACGAGCTCAAAAATCATCAATTCTTACAGACTATACATTAACATTTCTGCAATGGTTTCAGCCATCAGTCACCAAGAGGTCAGGACAGTTGCTTTGAACCTTAAAAAAACACGCCAGTTTGATCGATTTGAAATTCTACACAACACAGGAAGGAGTTTGAGTTTTTGAAAATCTCATCATCCACTGTATGTGGTGGTTTCGTGGAGAGTGAATCCTTGATGGTGTGATCAACTGTGAGAAAGTCGGACCAAAGGGCAAAATCATATTTCTGAATTTCGTTCAATAACAATGCTTCTGCATTCACGAGAGAATTATCAAGAACACCCACGAGGATAAGATTCTTGATCTCAAACGTGGCGATGTAGTGGTAAGGTTAAAGCAAAGCTCAGAAACGAAAGGTCAAATTCAGCCAAATGATCCAGTCCCGATGTCCAGGGTAGTTTATACCTATCATGGCATATGGCAAATTGTCAGATTCAGAATGCATCAAGACAAGGAGACCAGTTGCAACTGACCTTAAAACGATTCAAACATGCTAAAGTTAGCGACATGCTGTTATTGTTTTCATGCTAGTAGCTTATCGATTTATACTTTACAAAGGTCAGAGCAAAAATCAATGGTTGCTCCGGTTTTTAACTTCTAAAGAATCCGATCAGTGACATTTGCACTGCAGCCTCTATCACTGTCATCAAAACAGTTTTTGAATCAAGCCTATATTTCGGCGAGCCAAATCTGACGTTAAATAACTCAATCCTCAAACCATCAGGAATAGAGAAATTAGTTCCACATATCTTAAGCATGCATCCCTGCCAGTGAAAGAAACCTCCATCGCGGAAATTTCAAAACTTTTGATTTTTCCTCGAAAGCATTTTAACATCAGCAAAAATAAGCTCTGTTTTACAAAAATAGCTTCTGTTTTTGTAACCGATTTCACCCCAAGTGTGCCTGGACCATGCATACATCAAGACCTTGTGTCCCATATCAACTGTATACATGTTCTGGGCCAACTGGAGGTGGAATCAAAAGCTGCTGCACTCCCCACTCCAATTATTATCACAGATCATTACGACGCAGATCAATAGGGGGAGTGCACCATCAAAAACATCATCGACTTCAGATGAGGCTCCCGAAATTCATACACAATATACGTAAGCTTGGTATTATCACTCAGGGCGATCTCTGGGCATCGAAATTAAGTAATCTTGCATTATTGATATCACAAGCAGATCTGGACATCTCAACTGGATCAAAGTGACGTCAATTCAAAATAAAATTGAAAGCAAAACATGCACTGAAACAACTTACAGTGAAGATAGTGTCGTATATAAAATCGGTTTAAAATCCACAAAATTCTTTTACAATATTTTCAAATACAAACTTCTAAATTTGTTTCTACACTTTGGTTTTTCTAGACAACATACTACACACAGTATTTTAGATAATTTTAACTATAAATATTTCACAAAGTGGGATTTTCTCTAAAAAGGGCTGGAAAAGCTCTATCATATAAAAGTCAAAATAAAAATTCTACAAAAGAGGACAATAATTCTATGATTCAAATTTGAAATCATTCACGTAAGATATTTCATCAAACAAAAACATGCGGCAACATAGAAGAATGGTAATGAGTCAACTTCAACCTTCCCAATGACCTTGAAATTGTGACCTTGGCCTTGCCCAAGCAACCTCGACCTTTGGCTTCTGAACTTAGAAATACTAGTGAATTGCATCGAATCACTGCATTACAAAGCATTGTGGGATACAAATCCTCTGTAGTTTTTAGCAGGTTAGTATGATGACATTCTGTGGGTTAATTAGCGGATTTCTCTAGAAATTTGTCGTTTGAAAAGAGGTCAGCATCAAGGGAACGCATGTTAGATAATTATGTTGCAAATGAAACAAGGTGTGTCCACAGTCACTGTTAAGTGGTACATGTTAATGTTTATGGTACTTGACATTACAAACCATGAAAGTGATTTGGTAATAAATTATAGAAAATAAAGGCCACCGCAGACCATATGAATTTTATTCTAAAAAAGAATGACTTTTGTTTATTATTAAAAAACATAGAAACTTTGGATAATAATTATTCTGTGTCCAACAAAAATAACTAAGAAAACTCCCCATATACAAAACACAAGGTATGAAAATTGGTCACAAGTTTACAATAGCATGCATGTACAGAAATGGCTAGGCATCAAGCCGCGTACCCTCCTGCCAAAAGTATAGACTAGTCCATTATCAGGGCATCACAGGGTAAATTGGGTGGAACTATTTTCACAGAGGGGTGATGATGGGATCACCAGAACCATAATATAAAACCCACCAAAACAAAAGGACCATTCCACGACAGAGGGTGGTGAATAAAGCTAATGAACCAAAATTGAAGTTGACAATGCTGATGGTTGATTCAAATGAAATTCTATTTTAGGTCTGTGATGTTTTTCCAACCTTGGCTTTTCCAACTTCCAATGTTTGCTTCTAATTGCAGAAACTATTGCCAGACAGGTTGAAATACTTAGAAATGATGTGGCACAGTCCCACCCGCTGTCATTGAAATGGTTCAGTTCCACTTTCATTAACATCTGAACAGGACTCGTGACTCTGGGGCAGAAGTGTCGAGGGTTGATAGCCAGGGTCCACATGAATGCACAGATACTTAGCAAAATCGTATTCTAAACCCTAAGAAAAGCTTAAAAATTTATGACTCCAAAAATAATAGAAACAAAATAAACTTATAGCATATTAATTATGATTTCAACCAAAATCATATTGCAAATCTTAAATAACCAGAGCTAATACTGTAGTTTCTGATAGTACATCAAAAACAGTGCTACACTGTATGAAGAAAATGTACATGTACATGTAGGTAACGATGTGTGTACGATGCTAAAACGACCAAGATCGCAAGCGTCAGTGAAAATTGTGATTATACAAGAAACGGATGAAAATATTGAGAGTCCACGACTTACAATTATGTTATGAAAATCCTTAGCAAAACTCTTAAATATTAAAATAACTACAGCATCTGTTTACAAAGAGGGTGGTGGAATTAGTCACAACAACTTGACACTTGATCCACGTCCAATATTTATGAGGGCACGAATTGAAACAGTTTAGTAATAGATTAACAGTTGACTTATAATGCTGGGCATTAACCATAGATATTCATATTGATATAAATGCATTATTGCACAATACATTACACCAGGGGGGGTCAGAGTAGGTCTTAAAGCCTGCGGGATGGTATAGAAAAACCAGAAATGTTTCACAAATCCGCCAATTTTTCTTAAACTTTGTATCGTAATAAATATAAATAGTTGATTAGAAAATGTTTACATCCTTCCACCGGCTTTGGATAGCAAATATGAGACCACTGAAAGCACATTTTCGACCCGTTCTAACCCCCCAGTTGATTAACCACACACTAGTAGCTGTTTGAAGACATATTACAACGCTACCCTATAGAAAATTGTACAAGGTGTATACAGGGTGTCACAAAACTTGCTACAAATTTTGAAATATAGTATTCTTTTATTGACAAATCTTCCTCACAAGATGACAGGCAAAATGAACATGTCACATAAACACAACATCTTTCTCATCTTTGGTACCTCAAATGCACTTGAAGATGAAATTCTAAACAATATCCAATCAGGAGTCTTTTTCTTTCTTATAATTTTTGCGTTGCTTCCATTTTTGAGACACCCTGTACTGAAATACAGTTTGGCTGTGACCACCTACCCGTCCAAACATGAGAAGTCGGCCACTTAAAGCTGCTACCATGGAAATCCTGCCGTCAAGTGGTACCAGCGACTGAACAAGCAAACAATGCATCTTGGGAAACAGTGTTTGCCCAATATCACTAGGAAACACCACCCTCGGACCAAATTCATCAAAGCCTGTTGCCTAGGCGACAAAACATATCTCATTTGCAGATCCCAGGACAGGTCTATGACATCCCGGTTTACAGTCTGCCCGGTGTGAAGCAAGGTATGAGCTCTGGCACTTAGTTATATATTCAAACGTCACACAAAAACATTTTACACAGCCATTTTGATAACCCCCACAGGATCAGGGCATCACCCTGTCACTGGGTACCAACTACCATCACCCCAATTTTTATCAAACGGATTACGATATCGTAATCAGTGATCCTTATAATATGAATAACTCCTTTTATTTATTTTTTTGGTTTTAATCAAAATTAGATAAATTAAATAAACAAAATGTACACAAATGAAGATGAATATTGATAAGTATTGCAATTAAAGCACGAAACTGAGCAGACGCCCCGCTGACTGATTGAGATGTGAAATTCATCAAAGTTGGATTTCATGGGACCCTGCCTGCCATTTATACAAAAACTTGTTATTGTCAATAGAAAATATCATACGAAGTATTAAATATTAATTACCGGTAGCGTATTTCTCCATCTAATGGCACGATTCTTAAAAATTACACTGAGTGTGGAAATGTACAACGTAGGCGTGTTGATGTGCTCTATATATAAATCCAGTCAAATACCAATATGCTGGTACAGCCGTATATAAAAGCCAGGTATGCTGACGACATAAGTGCTTCAACTGGGGAATGAAAGTTCGGGAAACACATGACATTTAATTGTTTATGAAAATGTAATAAAAAGCTGAGACTAACTGCGCTGTCAGTCTTCAGAAGTATAAAAATTCATTCCTATCCTACAAATATAAAACCGAATCGCCAATTTTCACGTGGCCAGTTTGGCCAAATCTGCATCACATCGTGCGAGGTGCCATTCTTAATGACTCGAAGTAGTATCAACAAAACAGAAGTTGAAAGTAACCCGTTTCCACGACAGTTTACTGACATTTAAGACAACCAGAATGCATGTTTGAAGAGCTCTAGTATCAGTATGTTTCAGGAAATAATAATGTAATACCGATTTGGGCAAATCTGACTCGCGTGAATGCACACTCCCCATCTCAATCAGACAACTGGGCACCATCTCTCAACGTGAACGAAGTCACCAAAGCAGAAGCATGAATCAAAACCACAAACGATATACGAAATGAAAATGGCAGTACAATGTCGTATTTCAAAGTGCTTGTTTAATAATCAATACACAATCATAAACTCAATGCTAAAACGCTGCAAGTCCACCATGAGGCTAACAAACTAGACAGCACCAAAATTAAATGAAATAAAATATCAATAAAAAGTTTCCAATTGATCATTTCCCACAATCGATTCGAGCGTCTTCGTGACAGATCGCCAGAGCCCCATCAATCATAACCTGTACGATCAATTATCTCTGCGTGGCAATATTGTCAAGGTTGACGTTATCCCAATCAGCCTGTGGGAGATGGTCGACTGGTGAACACTGCTGCTAGAAGCAGGTCGGGTAAAGCTTAAAATGGTCGAGACGAAAAGTCCCCTTGCCCTCCACTTGAAATATGAAATCGACAAAAAATCCATGAACCATGTGACAAATATCTTTTTTGAAGAGTTTTTGTTTTCATTCAGCAAAATGAGGAACGTTTTCTTTTTTTGTAAAATCGTCTGCTTTAAAATTTGTAATGATCTATCCCAGAGGTGCCGAAATCTTTGAATTATGGTTAACCCAAGTGGTTAGGTTGAGTGGTCAGATACATCTCCGATTTCAATATCTTAGATGTATGTTGATGGCAGACATTCCCGAAAGACCACCATCGGTCCATGGATTCTTGAACAGATGATTATAACACCAAGAGAGGGCAATTAATCTATAAATACGTAACTCTCAGAAAAATACAAAACGTGGAATATTACAAATCGCAGAAAATGTAACATGGATTTCATATAAAGTTCTGAAGCTATACAACACCTGGTCTGGTAACCTTGGACCCAAATTGAACACTGCCCCTTGCAAACGAGTGTGAATGTACATGTACATGTACCTTTCCATAGCATTTCTGCTTCAATGAAGTGAAGCATCAAGTTTATCCAAGACCTTATCCTAGCTTCGAAGTCTACAGTGACAGCCAACTCCTGAGCCAAGGTGCAGTTCATTCCAATGGGACCCCGGTCACCACACCGGTACACTTTGTGATTATTATTTAGCTATATCTAAATTTAATGACGATAAAAAAGTCCAAAAAGCACAAACTGGTTACCAACTTGAATCAGCTTGCAAAAAGCTTAATTATAATTTACAAGAAAATAAACATTACCCATTCTGTCATTGTTATAACAACGCTATCTGACTATACAGAATCAAAACTCTCATAGCTATTATAAATACTAAATTGAAAAATAGGAATATTTATAGTTACACAGTCTGCTGTCCTGAACGGTTGGGGCAAATTCACACGGGCCCCTTGTAGTGTCGCCCACAGACAAGACAAAGGGCCCATTAACTATAGAAACATAACTCTCATGTCTACCCCTATCCCTAGAGTCTATACATTCTCAACACGAAGATGTGTTTCATTCAATTCAAAATCAATTATCCTAATAATTTAGTTTATTAAAATAGTTACAATGCTATATACTTACATTTTATTACTCGAATCAATCACACTTTTCACCAATTCAAAGTTTGACTCCGATATGTTTATCACTAGGTTGCCCATTCATTACTTATACCGATTAATATAAATAGTAGTGAAATTTTTGCCATTTTTTGTTTATTTTATTTTATTTATATTTAATTGAAAGGAGAAACACCCAGTAATATGATAATTATGCAACAAACACTACATCCTACTACAAGTATCAACATGAGCAAAAAATAAGAGTAAAAAATAGAGTCATATAAAATGATGCCTAACACCACAAATTACCTATGAAATCGGTAAAACAAAATTGCACACACTGTTATTTGCACCAAGAGGGTCGAAAAACAAGCTAAAAAATAAACTCTCACATCACAAACAGGTGACTATTACCATTAACTACAGAACTCATGTGAAGATATTCCACCTTAGCTAGGCTAAAGGATACATGTATCATCTGACAGTAAATGGGAGGCTTTGTTCGAACAAGTTAGAGCGGAAAATGCTAAGCATTATTCAGTTAAACTTATACAAGAACCTGTACATCATGCATGTAGGTATTGAGACATACATCAAATTCAGATGTCATCAACTCGTAACTGGAACCAACAACTAGTCAACTTGTAACTAGAACCAATGACGACTCGTAACTAGATCCAAGGACTAGTTAACTTTTAACTAGAACCAATGACTAGTTAACTCGTAACTAGAACCAATGACGACTCGTAACTAGATCCAAGGACTAGTTAACTTTTAACTAGAACCAATGACGACTCGTAACTAGATCCAAGGACTAGTTAACTTTTAACTAGAACCAACGACTAGTTAACTCGTAACTAGAACCAACGACGACTCGTAACTAGATCCTAGGATTGACCCCATCCACCCATCCATAGACCCAGCTAAGGCGAACTTGGTATCATACTGAAACTTAAGACAGATTACAATAAATTAGAGTTATAACGAGAAACGCGATAGGGCAAACACACAGTGTGTACCAATGTTGATGAGAGTGTGATCCATTTATGGCACATGTACACTTGGCACACTAGATCCAGGTACAATTTGTCCAAAATCAGAAATCTTTCCAAAAATACAAAATAGACTACATTAAAGAAACAAAGACCGAAAACGTACAAAAACCATTTGAAATATTGACCACTTTAAATACATTTAGTGCACATATGAGTGGTGACTAGTATGACTAGCACTACTAGCGCCACCTTGTTAGTTGATGTGTATCTTGACTAGACTATACTCATCGTTTTTCCTTTAATTTATCGTACGTACGTAACATCCCGAGGGCGAAAATCCTCCTTTTTATGAATCGACAGTCAGTTACAAAATGATTGTCTCTAAGATGCTAGAAAATGGAGTAGAAAGTACGAAATTGTACAGAAACTATAAAAATGTCCACACCTCCTCACGACAGTTCATGGTCTGCAACTGTCACTGTGTTCATCGTCTTAATTAGTTCATTAATTAATGTTAATTAATCATAACTAAGCTGAATTATCTGTCCGCATCTGACCCCACCTCCCCATCACCAACCAGTCTCATTTTATGCTATACATGAGATATGTGCATCACAATTACTGACTAATTATTACAGAAAACGCCTCGAATCAACTCTAAATGCTGCGATTAATAGTTATTGTTTTATCTTTGGTTAAACTGAGATCAAACACATAAGACTTATTTATAAAGCTGATGTCGAAATGCTAAGTCCAATGACATCGGACTGACTCCTGCTGGCATCTAGAAGAACTGCAAACACACTGGCCTGACATTGAAGTTGATTTCGAGCAAGTTGACCTGAACCGCCTGCACATTGATGTACAGTGCTTGTACTGAATGCACAGTAGACTCAAGTAGACTTGACATGAAATGAACATTTGGACTGACCGAACATCAAGACGGCTACTTTGACCCCACAACGACTGAGGTGGCAATTTCTATGAAACTATTTGAAAATTTGATGGAATATGTTTTATCAAATCGGAAACTGCTTCAAGTTGACATCGTTTCCTAGCTTCTAAAATAAGTTTTCAAATGACACTGGATATTTCTTGATTTGAGTGAAAAATGTTAAGTAGCTGTTCAGGCATCATTACCTGTTTAGGCCTACCTCAGTCCCAACAGGGCCAATATTGATAAGGGTTAACATTGTATGTCACCATACATTCACTAACTCACATCTACTATAATAATGAATTATAGCACATACTAACAATGTCATGCCTTTATATATATTTTTTTGAGGTATAGTAGAACTTCAAGCATTTGAGGTGACAAGAACAATTCAACGTCGTGTTCGAGTTGAATGTCTCTGATGTGTTTGCTTTACATGAGGAAAGATAATATATTCAAGTGCACACATCAGAATGAGGTAAATCTTGAATCATTAGCATAAAAATCTGCATGAAGTTACAATTCACATATCGAAAAAGATGTAACAATATCACATAGACAATGGTAGTTCACACACAAAAGAAATATAGTAAACTATAATAAACGGACAGCAGACTTTAGGAAAAAACAGAGAAAATTTGCCCCAACTCGTTGCATCGTCTTACCAGAAGACGGCACAATAATATCAAGAGTTTAAAGATGAAAGTCGAGGTACAAAAAACCTCTATTTTACAGACTAGATCTCACAAAACCTAAACCGCTCTGAAGACTTGTGGCGGTGTAACCCTCCACCGCCCGCACTGCGGCATGACTTTAGAATACTAAAAACATTCAATTTGGGCGAGCATGAAAACTGCTGAAGCCCAAATTCATGCACCTATCGTAATAAGAGATTGCGAAGCGTAGTGCGGGAAGTACAGAGGAATACCACAACAATCCTGCCTATATCATCACACAACTTGACATTACAAGGGTATCAGCCAAAACAGACAATGAAAATCACCAACTCGAAATCCCAAAAAACATGCATTTTGCGGTGATTTTGAGAAGGGTAAGTTAGGTTATCTACTTTTGGTATCCACAAATACAGAAACGTCACATGCTAACGTCAACTCTTTCCTCATGTAAAGACTTTAAAAGCGCCCTCTATCAAACACAGAAGAACCTCTTCATGGGCAAATCATGTCCATTCTTTCCCATTGTGAAGACTTGGGCACACTTTTCATATCTTAGAAGAAACGAAACGGCACTGCCCTTGGCCTATCAGCTCCTTCCTTGACTAGAGGCTTGTGGAACTCTCTGCCGGGCCGAGAGTGGATCTGGGCCCAGCAGTGCTCACAGTAGTACTGCAGACAGGTCACGTTGGCACAAAAGAATGGGGCAAACTTGCCACCGCAGTGGGAGCCTTGGCACTCATCACACATCTGATCATCTAATACATATGGTTTCACTTCAACCTGAAAAACAAACCGCAAGTCAAGTTAAAGACAGGCTCAGTTGAAGATGTCGAGGTATCTAAGTGATGCCGAAGCACCAGTCGAAGCCACTTCTGTCTTGGTCGAGCTTGATAAGATCACTTGGGGACCACACTGGAACTTATGTCCCTTCCTTGGTATCAAGACAAAGCACTCATTCAATCAAAAATAATTTGATATAATCACATCATTGGAGATCAATACGAGTTTCCCATGCGAATTGATCACACAATCTCTTTACGGGACACCCACACATACAGACAACTTTTGGCTTTGTTTCAGCAAGGGTTCTGCTTGCCCGAGGTTACTCACCCTCTTGTCAATATCACCATGTTGAAGCTGAACAAATCTTGCACTAATGGCGGCTATGTAACTCTGCTGGTTGGAGAACGCTACCCGTCCAGCCCCCTTTGGATACTTCAGCTCGGGATCCGTGTCGATACCAGCGTAACACACTCCTCCGTAAAGACGGTCCATTATCATGGCAAGCTCAACTGGAAAGAGAGAATCAAAACATAGGATAAGCGACTTGCCAAAGGGGATCAAAAGTTTTGACCTGGCTCTAGAAATTAGAAAGAATAGGACCATCGGCATTTGGATGAACTAATAAACTGGGTCCTTATCTGAAAATGTTGTTCATCACCTTTGTATAAAGCCACACTGATATTTGATAACCTTGATATTTTTGTACGAAACAAAATAAATATTTTTTATCTATTGTCTGCAACAGCTCAATATCTCTCGAAGCCTATCTACAATAAGCTCTTGTTCCCTGAAACATATTTAATAATTGAGCAGTCTTGCCATAACGATGCAAGTACAAAAGGATAGTTCGTCTCAGAAGAATTTCAGGTTGCCTACACGGAATAACTCAAGTCAACATGTGATACGCCTCAAACGTTTTGACACAGCCTCCCAAATGTATAAAGAATCCATTGTATTCTTTTGGTATAAATAAACTGTCTATTTCATATACCACTGGGTGTTGATAGCCTCGGGGATTACCAGATACACTGTGGGGGTGGCTCTCTATTCTCAGCCTTTCATGTAGATTCAAAGCCATCACTGAACTCCTGTTTTAAGTTCAGGCAACCTCTCCTAATGGACACCTCTTTCAAATGGACACCTCTCTTCCAAAAGGGTCCGATGTTCACCCCGACAGACCGAGCTGAAATTTCCTCAGCGAGGACACCCAGAAAAGGTCGCATCTCCAGGGTGTTCTTGGTGGCAAGGTTCTACATGTAGGTACCGATATTGTGAAACCTTTCAAGAAACCAATATCCAGGGTAGAATGACATCCAGGGTCCTTGCAAGCAGCCTCAGTAACCTTGTGTCTTTCTGTCTAAGCACGTCTGCTGTGCAACAACCAGGTTGAAGACGATTCTGATTCATTCATTCCAAGAACACTTTCCCATTACTGGAGGGATTGCACTTTTTCTACCCATCAGTGATCACCATATTGACGTTTTTAATCAAATTGTCAATAACGGATATCGATGAAAAGCAATGAATCAAATCAATTGAACTGGAAATGCCCCAGGTCATAATATCAGGACTTAAAATTGTTTATTTAAACCACAAATAAGTATGTGTGTTTCACCCTTCCAGGTTCTACCCGGTATTCTGATGGAGGGCACATCAGTACAAGAACACTGCAGACATTGTCTTCTGCAGAAGACAAATCTCAGCCATCCAATACAACTGAGATACCACTGAGGTTTGCCTGTAGCCTTGTTGCTGTGTTAGACTTTGCTTGCAACAGATCTGTGCTCATGTCTTCCACCATTGCCGACACGATGCCCCCATCCCTGAGAGATTCCGCCACATCATTCCTAATTCATGACACGGCGACATGTTGAAAATTGGATTGCTCGGGGCGGCGGAGTTAAGAGTCAGAGTCGTGTTCAAGAATTCGATCACAGATTGCATTCTTCCCAACTCAAGTGACAAAAGGTTTTAATTTTAATGAAAAAGTTACGCTAGGGTTGCACCTTGCTCGCCTAATCGATTGGTTTCGGCATTCAGGATTGTTAAACAGACGAGCCTATCTTGGCATGAAGGAAATAGAGTTGGTGCTTTATTGACGTTGATATTCACATTTTCATGATCGGCACATTTTTGTCGCCATTTGAATTCTGGTGTTGGAATTGAATATCACGAATGTCAACAATTCAATATGTCTCCAGTTAATGGACTTTGATAGCTTCATCTGAGCAAAAGAGCCAGAGTTTGATACTTTGGACAGGCTGACCTCTGACCTTCTAGTAATCCACCTCAACTGTAACATGATTGAACTGAAGCTAATTCAGATGATGTACAGCCCTTGGCAGCTGCCAGTCTGGAGGGGCCGGCCCCAGACCAGCAAGTCTAATGTGACAAAGATACTGAAGCATCAATGTTTCACCTTTGTAACATGAAGATGGTAACTGTTTCAGTCATGGATTGAGGTGGACATTGTATACAGAGCCAGGTCCATGGGCACTTACATATCTGGCCAACTTAAAGGGGAACAAACTGTTGATAGCATACAGTGCGTTTCAGGAGAAGATGAATCCGAACCACCTCTTGATGATCAAGTGAAAGTGCACTTGTTTTGGGAGCATAATTCCAGGGTGGAATGATCATCATTGTCTGCCTCATACCTAGCAAACACAAACTTGCAGTACATTTTCACACACAACATCCCTGTCTAACATGAACTTGCCAACTGATCTGAAAATACCTGATCGATAAAGCTGTCATGATTGGACATTTGCGTTTAAAAGGCTTCAATGGGTGTAGGGTGATCGAAGGACGGTAGCCCGGAGGCAGGGCTGCCCGTGGCATCCATCAGTGTACTTGTCAGAGTATACAAACGAATAAAGGTCAAACTACTTTGCCTCTCCATCGGAATATGTCCCTCTCACCAGCCAGAACATCAAGGGCAACATGGTTGTACCACCCCCTACACACTCTAACCCCCAGTTCAATGTCTCACAGCCGGAGCAACCAGGACCCCAACCTTTGAAGCAAACCATCTCATATTCTCATCAGTGTTGGTCAGGCAACTGTATTGGTATCAGTAAATTGGAAATCTGACACATGAACATTGGTAATCCAACACACGAAGCCATCCAAGGTCAGCGGGTTCTTTCTAACAGACTTGATCTCAGACAAATTGATCTAGAGATGGCCTTGGGTTCCCGCAGGCTTCGTATTGACTTCATCATTACATCACATGTTGATCTGGAGGATACTTCACCCATCACCATCAAGATGCTCTGGTTGCAGAACAACCTGGGGCGCATCTATATGTAGCCATTCTGTACCGAATGGTGAACTCCTAGCTGAAACTTTCTCTCCTTATTAGCCAAATCAACAAACCTTCCAATTAGGCATACTTTGCTAAAAAGCTTCTGCTCCCGAAAGAGCACTTATGAAGGTCCACAGCAAAGTCACCAAAACAAATTCCAATGAGACAATGCTACCTGGATAATGCTACATATCTTGAAGCAATTAGTCGAGACTTTCTCTACCGTTTCTGCAAGGCTGATTGGCTCAATACCCTCTCCCATCCCAGTTGATAGATCTAATTACACAACCTTGAATTAGCCAAACAAAGCCGTCCCCATCAGACATCACCATTTTTCATCTCATGAAGAAGCCGGATGAAGGTTTGTCTTTTTCTAACCAGCTCTTCAAGGTTGATCACAACCACAGATTGGTCCTGATTCACCATGAAGCATTTCAGCACATCATCTTGGTGGGCAATGAGTAACAGTTGGCTAGGAGACGAGGTGACGGGACTAATAAACCATTCTCGACAAGCACTTGATGATGTCATCGCGTTGCACACGTCTCACATGGCTGTTACTCGAATTCAAATGATGTAATTATTCATCAACTAGTTGGCGCAGATAACGGCCAAAATGACGAACACCGCAACGTTGATACAGTCCATCACAAACTCACCAAGATTGACCTGGCCACAAGGCCTTTACTTACTGACTATATCAAGGCAAGTTGAATGTTGTAGCAAGGTTTTCGAGTTCTAGGGAAGCTACAAGCAGATCCAAGATGGCACCCTCCCGGCCTGACCTGAGAACATGCTTTATAAACGCTTCCATAAAGACAACAAATCAAAGACGTAGCCTTTACCAACTCAAAACCACTGACTTGAGATTGAGAGAGGCACAAACGGGCCCCAGCTTTCATAATAACATAACCACATCGATTACATATAATTACTCGCTACGCACACCTAAGAAGTCTCTCGCCGACTGATTGAGGCGCACAAGCTTGATTAGAGCTAACAACTCCGGTGTCCACCATAATTGACTTTGAGATAGGCTAATGTAATTTCTGTGATGTTCCATGAACGTGGTCTCCCACAGGATGATAGGAATGCCCGTCATATCTCGCCGATCGAATGAACACTATACAATTTTTATAACATGCAAATCGCTATTGGAATTTTCTTATCGCAAATGCCGGCGAGGAGTTTCTTTACCTCAGAAGCGGTGGTACGTTTCCTGGTCTATGTAAAGTGAGGTAACGATGTTGACATTCAAGAAATGTCTGCAGTTTCCTCTTCAATAGAACCTTGTTGACTGTTTCCAGAAGCCAGAGCGCTTCTCAAGGCAAAGCTCAGTAGCGAGGAAGGCCAACACAAGATCATCATCGAGGCCAGCAGTATCGCAATTTGACACTACTACACCATCAACTACTTGTTTGGGGCCCTTCTGTCTTAATCCTGTTCAATAAAGATCATCTGAAGCCTTGTCGGGATGAAGTTGTGTGGAGGGAGAAATGATGACTATGCTGGCAACTACGTACGGCGTTATGCCTCCCTCTAAGGCTTTCAAAGCAGCATTAGACTTCTCCAATGTAGGGAGCAGTGCAGCCTCTGTAGCTGAGATGGTATCATGGAATCGTTGGCTGTCACCAGGGAGAAACACGCACGGAGGAATCGGAGCCTGAGCAGCAGCTCGAGGGGAAACGTTTATCATCCGCCACATCAGTTCCATTAGCAATTTCTCACAGAAAAAACGAGATGAGAATCTCTGTCTTGTGGATGGCAAAAAAGTCGCTAGATGCTAATGAGATACTGCCAAGAGAGTGATGAGTGATATGGAGGTGTCGGGCGTGGAATTCGGGGTCAAGGTTGGAGAGGAGCAAGATGCAAAAATGCTACTTCGTATCAATCTTTGATGCTGCAGGTTTGACTTCTTTTCTGATGAGAATTCATGATCTTTGGTTTCTGATGAGAATTCATGATCTTTGGGGTCACCAAGTGCACAGTGTCCATCAATAAAAATGCCCATGTCCTGAATAATTCAATTTCCTCTTGAGTCATGAATGTGTCACTGCATTCAACAATGACGCCCTACACAAGGTGTCTGCATGCCTAACTAAACACTCGATGAGGTAAACAGCCATTTTCATTAGTTTATGGCCAGGTAATTGAGGCAGGAATGCTACAAGAGTCTCAGGCAAATCGTAAAACATCCTTAGCGGCCATGATGAGGCAGGTTTTCATAGAAATTCACAGAAAATATGAAACCTGGGAGCCTCATCACTTGATAACTTTAAACCATTCATATCCCTTACGTACAAATCGTCATTAAATCAAATTGGAGAAACCATTTAACCCGATTATTCCAGTAGAAGCAGGTGACACCTACAGGCATTGATTTCCTTTAGTGCTAATGGATTAAAAAACATTCGACTGTAGCCAAGTTTTGGCACTCCCTTGTGTTTTTGTAGCCAACAGGATTGGGGATTTTTATAATATTTTATGTAATGGGTTGCAAAAAATGTTACAATCGACTGTGAATACAGTAATGGGTTTTTTGCAAATCTGAGCAAGTGGGCAGGGATTGAGAGCTTATGTCTACAGTTATTTTGAACTATTTCTTTTTTGTAGAGAAATCTATTCTGTAGGATCGGCCAATATTTTGATTGCTTTACACGGGGAGGATCATGACCAACAGGCAAAGCAACAACACCTTTTAATGGAAGCGAAACTTTAGCTTGGAGTATGAAAGCTGAAAACAAGTTTTTGTGATGGTGGTAGCTTTGGCCATCTCTTTCATCCTACCAACCACAACCTCTCTCATACACAACTTCAATCAGATTACATTGTCTCTGCAACAGCACAAAACAAACAAGATTCCTGTCTAAGTAACAGCTCAAAGGAAGCTTCTGTAACAATATTAGCTTTGGCCAATGTTTTTACCCACCAAGCAACAACGCCGACATTTTCCCCATGTCCTACCCGCGTATGTGACTTCAGTCCATGTCACCACTCATTAGTGGCTCTCAGCATAACATGCAGAGATTATTTGAAGAGGACATAGCTACCCTGGGCTCTGGTGAAACGGAAAGGTTGTCGTGTGAGGTATTTGCGATTCGGCTAATTCAGCCGCTGGCTGTTCTCGGTACATTTCTACATGATTCATTAGGGTGGATGCGGAGGGAATGTCGTATTGTATTCCCCCCCCCCCCCCTCGAGATGACAGGTCAGGCCGGGTTGCCTTCCAATTCACGTGTGGGTAGACATCTGAGTTGAAAAGGCTGGTATAAACCTAGTCAAGATACCAAACTGATGGACAACAAGGACAAGTCTGGCAAATTGAACTTCTAGTCCGAGATCGTAAATGTTTGAGAGAGCTACTCAACATGCAGGGACAGTATAGCGTATCTTTTTTCCACCCATTCTCATGAATATTAGTTAAGATACAACATGCCAGCATCCCGAGGGACATGAGCAACAGAGTCTTGACTCCAAGATGACACAGCACAATAAACAATGTCGAGAGCTAATCTGATGATAGAAAGCTGCCCAAGGCCAACCATTCTATCGAGAATAACATCAAGTTGACTTTCCATCAGGCACTTTACAGCCGCACCATCGATAAGCCGAGAGCTTGAGTCAGATTTCACCGAATTTGTGTACCAAACCTGTCCTTCATTGTCACTATAATCTATTTTCCAACCAGACTACTGAACAGAAATCACCTCTGAATATCTTCCAAAACCATGTGCAACTCAGTAACAGCAAACATTCAAGCCTAATGGTACTTGGATTGCTGTTTTATCCACCGAGAGATAAGAACCTGAGCTCTTGATAAAATTTCCCCACAGATCCTGTGCTCCACAGAGAACAATAATCACACAGAGCCAGCTCGTTACGAGATCGAGGAAGCAATTTCAGGAAAGTTAACACAATTTGTTAGGTATTTGAGCACGTTGGATTCTCATGTTCCGAGACATGAATACTCTCCATGGATACTATGCATAGTTTTTTACCTGTTGCACTCTGAAAGCTTTTGATGCAGGGAAAAGGCACAGAAAATGAAAAGGCCAGGAATTCATGCTGGTTAAGAAACCTGCTACATGTATACTGTATAGTGTATAAAATGTATTTCAAATCAAAAAATTAGTATGTGATGTGTCGTTTCTTCCTCGAAAGCAAAGCAAGGCAGTCGATTCATTTGAGAAATGAGAGAAAACCTCTTGTTTCTTCCTAAAACGCAAAGAAAGACAGTCTTTTCTTCCAATAAGTGAAGGAAAGCATGTCGTTTCTTCCTCGAAAGCAAAGAAAGGCTGTCGTTTCATTCGAGAAATGAATCTCTAATTGCTCCTAAATTCACAATTTAAACCCAACGGGCCAGATTTTGCATGATGTTTTTTTAATCTAAATGATCCTTAATTTCCTTCACAAAGTTATAATCTGAAGAAAAATCTAGAATCGCTGAAGATCCACGTTCAATGTATGCCCATAAACAGTGAGATTAAACATCATCAACCTCTCATTTACGATGGCTTCAAATTTAAATTGCCGGAACGTACCTGGTTTTACACCAACTTGGCATGCACAAGCTGACTGTCTGAATTTAAATTGCTAATTTTCAATCTGATTCTTGACATTCTGTGCTGCATCATAACAAGAGCAGCCACCAGCTTAATCCTTCAATACGGACACTGTAATGTTTGGCGCTTCACACATTTCATCCCATCGGAAGGTGCCTGGTCGTCAAAAGAAGGAAGGAAATAAAGCGAACTTACCAGCTCTAAGAGGTCTCGGCACACCCCCAACAAAGATCGTCTTTCTAGGGTCCAGGGGCTGGGACCCATCCATCACAAAGTCTGAATCACTAAGGTTCCAAGGTCGGATCTGTACCTTTGAGAGAAATAAGAATGTTGTCAACTTTTCGCTAAGCTTAGGGGGCATATTGCAGTCAGGGCACCATATTTCTCTTGCACAGCTTTCTAAGGCTGTCCACTGAAATAATGCCACGAAACAGTTGTAGTACCCGATGATGCAGGTACATGTATCAAGTATAAACAATGTCTGTCTCTTTGAAGTACCGTGGAGGACAGTAGCGTAGAATAGAATTAGAAGTTGGCTTCAACTTACTGGCTTATCTTTCATAGTAGGACTAGAGACACACCAATACAACTTCTCATCGTCCACAATGCAGGCGTCTATCAGGGCCTGCACCGACATCTCATCTTGGAACAACAAGAAACAATACCCTAGAAAGAGAAAAGAATGCAAAACACATCAGATTTGGAATCATAAAATGTCATATTTGGGAGTAGGGATTTAGTTGCCATGTCCCCGGCCTTCTACAAGAGCATCATATTCTCGCTGCAGCCCAGTTCAGTTTGGCCAGATTATCTCATCCATATCTGTACAGAAAGATTCGCTTCGAAAGGCAGAAGCAGGGGACTACAGCCAAGGCCCTGAAAATCAATAGGGAAAGGCTCATTCAATCAGCCATGTGTCATCTGAGGTAAGTATCGTTAATGACAGAGATGGAAAGAGACTGATATTCATTAGCTTGACAAAGTATGATTGGACGTTTTGAGAATACTCAGCCGCACACCCACCTTTATTGGGTAACAGACCCACACCAAAACCTCCTGATACAATCAAGCAATACCTTTGATGATATGTCAACAAATGGCCAGTAATGGGATTACAGACGCCTTTCACTTCCTTGTGACATTAGCAGCTAATGTCTCATATAAAGACCCGAGGCGGTTCGACCCATAAAAGGATTAGACACCTTCTGGTTTGAAGACACCTGTACTTGAGGGCGCCTTTAAGGCCATTAGCAAGATGAATAATACCTGATCTCCATCAATACTTATCGTGTACTTAACATGTGCTTTCACCCAATCAAGAACCAACATATGAGCACATGACTTCACAGAATGTACAAGTTGTTCACCTCAAGTTAAAGTGACACATCAGATTTCACCCAACATGATCACTTTACCAGTGACACGTCCATAGACATTGCACTGTCAGGTTTCAATGACATGGTTGTGGAATGCCCTTTGTAGGAAAGAGACCTTTGATGATTGGCTAAGGACCAATCCATTTGCTGAACTAAAACACACTTGCTGATGTAAGTAATATGACAATGGATTCCAGAGAACCTTGGTGTTCAATAAAAGAACAATACTTGAGTGATTTTCATTAGCCAGATTGTTTATTACCAAAGCAAGATAAACAGCATTTTGTCATGGTTTTCAGTGGCATTCATCAGATACCGAACAAGACTTCAACTTCCCAAAGCACAGGCTGATTCCTGAGGGGCATCAGTTCCGAACACCAGGGGCAACTGTTTCAGCTGCTTCCAGACAGGGAGCCTCCCTGGTACATACATGATGTATACCTAGAGTTGGAGCCAACACAGCCAAACTGAAATACACTTATATCCCTATTACCCTGACATTATCTTCGATTGAGTCCCTCGTATCCAATATCATCATAACTTCATCTGATCTGAGATGATGACAGTACAGGTGCTACGAGACATGACATTGCATGTTCAGTGTCATCACCACCAAGAGGTTGACAGGTCATTACCAGACCAATAAGTTCCATCAGTCTTTCACATGATAATCATTCTCTCATTGCTTTCAGTATAGAACTCTCAACATCTTGCTTTGTTGCAGTATATCACAAATATCAAAGATGTTAAGATGGCCATTTCAATCACCATCTTGAGAGAAATTATATAGAAATGAATCTGCTTTGGGTTATAGCTCACTGGTCAGATGGCAAGATCATGATGAACAGAACAAAGTTAATGTCAAGAAGGAAGTCTTCTTCCATGCTCACTTGACCTCCTCACTACCAATCTAGCCCCGGCTGATCGTGACCCTTGCAGATTGAGATGATGATAATATGTGAAGGGTTGAGCACATATCATCCACAAGGTGCTGACAGGTCATTATAACCAACGACACACGGCTGGGACACTCCTCCAGTCGATGGCAGGAAAATGAGACATGATTGCAGGATGTGACCTGCCAGGTTTGACGTTTACGGAAGAACACCAAGCAGGAGAATGTCTTTACCACACCAAGGAAGTTTCAAATTGTCACCAACCCAATAAGCAAGCCAAATGACATGAGAGCTACACCTCTATACCTTGTTTTCTGGTAAAGCATCAAGGTCATGAGAGAAATATCATGTCATCGTCTACAAAAGATGGTGAATCATATTCCTGAGGCTCAAACATCGACAACAGGTACCCGGGCTTTGATAGCTACGAAAGCAGGGAGCGGCTCATAGACATGCACATCCAACCTGACTCACAACTCATCACGTTTTCCCATTATAAAGTACATGGGTGTAATAAGTGACTCGGTCTACCAAAACTAGGCGCTTGTCGCATCTGAACTTGACAGGTTGATACGGACTTGTTGTTCATTTCCCTATTGTAGACCTTTTGTGAAATCTATTACAAACTGATTTGGTCACATTTCACAAAAGGTCTACAATAGGGAAATGAACAACAAGTCCGTATCAACCTGTCAAGTTCAGATGCGACAAGCGCCTAGTTTTGGTAGAGCGGGTCACATATGGAGGCACAGTCCAAGTTGTAAGGTTGCCACAGAAGTCTAATTTGGTCAATCAAGGATAAGGTTCTCATGTATCACTCCAGCTCCGGAGATGATGCTGATATCGCATCATTACGCCCCCCTAAAATCTGCACGGCACTATCACCATGACATGTCTGTTAGAATTACACAAGTGATATCGACTAGCGTGACCATACCATCTACGACCTTTCCATGGTAATTGAAAATAAGACACCATATCTGAATGCCAGGAAAACAGATACCGTTCAACTGATCTAATAACTGGCGCTAGGATCAATTTGGCGATGAATGCAGCCATTGCACATGAGTTTACCAACTGGTTTATCCAAGTGTCGCTACCTAACACCATGTTCGATCACTCAAATGAAACATGAATCACGGTCTTGAGCATGATCAATTGCTGGATGGCTCGCTATCATAAAAGGCTGCACAAGTTTGTTTCTACGTTCAATTTCCTGAACTCATTAAGGTTGGCATGCTCGTGAGCATCAATTGTTTCTTTTTTATCCTTGCCTGCTATTGTCATATCTGAGAACGGTCGCAATCAAACTGAAGTATCATCCAAACATCTATCAAGAAGTCGGTCAAACTGTGGCAAACGTGTTAAGGTAACTGATGAGCAGGAGGGAACATCAGCAAACACGTTTGCTTCGGGTTATAAAGTGGTTTTCGAGGACGCTCCCCAACCCCAAATATCTTGCCTACTGGATCGAGGTTACCACATAAACTACTGGTGGTATGCAACGACCAAAGCTTGTTGATCAAACACAACAGAATTGCTTCTCATTCGAGAGATATAGACAGAGCGACTAACTGGCATTCCCATGTCATTTTCTCAATTCTTATTCATTGCCTAGCCGTTTCCTTGCCAAACACCAACTGACAGACTCGGGGAAATTTACGTAATCCAATGTTTTACGGCAAACAGTCAGTTGATGAGGCTAGACAAGGGGTTATTGGGACATAAAAGGATTACAGGATGTTTGGACGCGGTTAGTTGGGACACAATCAGTTTATAGTGGCTGGGGAGGCATGGTAGATACAAAGGCATGCCATTCATCATGGTTTTAAACTGAAATCACATCTCCTATGATCTCCTGACCCTAGTATCCTGGTTGTAATACTGACCCTAACGCTCTCCAGATCATCAGTGACTGGACACTGACGATCATCGGTGATTGGAGACTGATAGGAAAGCAATCAAATCTGGACATGTCAACCTTGAGTAGCAATACCATTCACGAAAGATCAATAATTAACCGTGGTGAAAAATTTACAACCAGTCAGCTGGGTTGTAGTACGGGCTGAGTCAGGAACCTATGAGGACACACGCTCTGAAAAAATGGATGAAAATTCCGTGGCAGACAGCTGGTTGGTGAGCTACTCCAGTTGTGAGTCAGATCAGGCCAGGCTGAGGACAAACTGATGAACAAACGACACTCATCACCTGAGGTCTGCAACATCGAATTTCAATCATTTTAATGAATGCATCTCATTTATCAAATTTAAACCCATTTGATTTGACAACAAATTTTGAGCTTCACCAGGTGGTGGGCAGCGACTTCAGATCAGGACTGAGGCAGATCAGGACAGGCTGAGGACTAACTGACAAGCAGACGTCCTTTGATGAGCAGACGTCCACTCTGAATGTCAACACTGAACTTCAATCATAAAGCATGGTGATCTGTGAGTGCATGCCTCACCAGATGTACCCATCAGAGTGTCATGCTTCACACACACACCAGGTAAACAGGAATTCACATCTATCTATCAACTTTGGTGACGCTGCCATGGTTCCATTCCGAAAGCACATATCAAACACCAATTAATAACAATAATCAATCGATAAACAACTGATCCATAATACAAAACCCCATGATTTATGCAAGAACACTGAGTGAAAACATGGAAATATCAAAATGTCTACCATCAACCTGTTTCCTCCGCAAATATGCTGATGAAGGAATTCATTATAACCATGTTATTCTCTACTTTGTGGTCTGTCCATTCTCAGTGCACCTTGCCCCCTTTGTTGTTCATCACCCCGTGTCGTACACCTCAGTTAAATCTCTATCAATCCAAGGCCACTCTTTATTCTAGAAGATTACATCATGCCATTACAACCAGGGAACTGACCATTCTCCATGGGTGAGTGGACATTTGTGTACTATTCCTGTGATTGTAGTATGCAATGTGACCAATGCCGACACGTTCTGCCCAGTTATGGCCATAAAACTTAATACACGACCGGAATATATGGTCCAAGAACCGATCACTCTATCAGATTAGGGCGCTATTTTAATGGCCCAATCAATTTTACCAGCTCCCATTCATCATTTTGGACAGTGGCATATGGCAGAATGCCAAATGAACATTGGGATTTTCGATCATATTTACAGTTTTGTTATAGCGTGGAAATGATTGCCTGTCTCAGTTTCTCCTTTGTTGATATCTTATTAACCGGAAGCAATACAAACAAGCTTGTGCTTCTTCAATATTTTTGATGGTCTTTTATTGTTGTGTTTTTTTTGTATTTCACTGTTTTCTGCTTTTCACATCTATTTTTCACACTACCTTGAGGCAGGCCTAGTGTGACATTAGCATGACTCCAACTAAAACAGAACTCCATAAATTTCTAATAGAAATCTGTTTTAACAGGTGCCCGTTCTCAAAAACATGCTTCAAGCAATATTTCCATACAATGTCTCAGTGTGGATATGTTGGTTTTTCATGGAAGAGAGTGACGCTTGCAGGCTGAGGTTAACTATCACAAGAAATGTCTTTTTGTGAGAGGAGAATAGTTCAAACTTCCAACTTCAGATAACTGTGACAAAGTGCTTAGCACCTGTACCAAATTGCAAAACTAGCAAGTCATAAAAGACAACTAATATGCCTCGAAAGTGCCAATTATAGGGTTGAATATTTCATGAGCCGTGGATAAACTGGCAGATGTTGACCAGAAAATGGCAGGACCAAAGAGCTAACCAGATGTGAATTTGCCAGAAAGTTGGCCGAATAGGCAAAAAGGTCAGACACCGCAGCTCAAAAACATGATAATGACAAAATGGACAAGTTATTACTTAGTAACGATCATTGTCACAGGAAATGGAGAAAATCATTTCACCCTAATGATTTCACCTCCTTCCTGGACACAAGGAGATATTCCAACTGTACACGGTAGAACAGGCTTCAGGCTAAGTTGGACTCAATACAGCTATGCATTCTATGGAAACAGTGCAGATATAACATGTATGTGGTAAACATGAAATGAAGAACAGACAGTAGGTGTCATGGCAGATTGCCCCGGCTTTTTTCCCTGTCAAGAGAGAGGAATCGTATTATGGATCCTGAAAGTGCCAGAATGGTGATCTATGAACATTACAATGTAGCTCAAGCAGATTGGTAAGGAACTAATCATCCGTTGTGAGGAGACCCATTGGCAGATACCTCTGATATAATTTCTCATATGTCACTAGGGAAACCGCAATGATTGCCATCAACCTATTTTAGGTGTGTGACAATTTAGTTGGTGAGCCATTTTGCCAGGAACACTTCCACTTATTTCATCATGAGTTCTTTTTCTTGATCACTCACTCTTTACTGGGCAAATGCCAAGATATTGTGTATCTTATTCCATCTGCTCTTCTCTCATTTCAAAAGCAAAAACTGCCTTGAAAAGCAACAATACCTTGAGAGAAAGGTTTTTAAGAAAGGCATAAACAACAATCCCAATTCTTCTCTGCCACAATTGGTTGGCAAACGTTGCTCTTTGGAGCCCACGTTTCCTTCCATTTAGAAAAATCTACAAGTCATCCTGGAAAAAAACGACTATTTTCTAAAATGTTTGTTGAAAATGCCAAGAACAGCCCAAGTGGACCAAAATAGATCTGCAAAACAATCCATCAATTATGGTGAAATGTTGTCAGCATCTCCAAATAATGAGATCAAGAAAAACCAACATTTGACTTGATTTGACACAATATTTTTTTCCCCGGAGGGAGATAAGGCACGGAAGATACTTGTGGCAAGAAGTGTTATTACCCCAAGGCAAACGAAAGCATTGAAGAGCTGAAGGAGCAGAAGAGGTGGTGAACAGCTCGTACTGATGGTACAAGGCAAGATGGAGGGCTAAAGGTGCTGAAGCAACCGAGCTGGAGCAGGCAAGGTCAGGAGCACTTCCTCAGGCTGAGGGAACATGATCTCAATCTCTTCATCTTGTGGGGAAAACACATTAACAGAACATCTCCAGTCCCAAACTGTTTACTTCAGAACTGAAAGTTTGTCAGAAGGAATGATCCAGGCGGAACCATGCTTGGTTAAAAGTTCACCATGACTGTTGTGTTAATCCATCACCTTGTCATACCAAGAGACAGAGGCCCGTTTGGGACATCAAGCCAGCACTTCTCACAACCATCACTTCATACCAACTTTTGACTGAATGGACAGCAAGAGCTTGTTGGTCAAGCGAATCAGACATTCAGAAAATGGTGAAATACCCAAGAGGAACCAGCAACCCAAGGAAACACTGATCAACAAGAAACCGACCTGAAAACTTATTCTCAGCTCCCAAGCTGCAAACAGTTGACTGGCTGCTGACAGATTCCCTTTTTCTTCTCTGCCCAGGAAATCTCTAGAAACACCAGATCACCACGTAGCATGTCATTTTTTGCCAGATAAGGAGAGGAAAGTCACGCTATGTCTACCAAAATACATAAACGTCCATCGCAATTTCTCAACTTTTTCCCGCAAGAAGAAGATTATTCGTCGATCAAGTGACAGGAAACATGTCATCATTTACATGTTGCAGATATTGCAACATCGTGTTTAGATGATTGTACCACTTCAAGAGGTGATCAGAAGTTTGGAGAGCACTGTTTCCTTTCCACTCCACCCATATTTCCCCGATGACACGATCTCCGGTAGTATCAGGTGGGTTTAACAGCAGAGGTGCCGACGTAGAAGCGTTCACTCGTCATCTGCAGGTGGAAATGGCACTTGATGTGGAATGTCTCGTTAGTAGGGGCATGGAAGCTGAATGCAATTGGTGTCATGAGACAGATGGTACTGGCATTCGTCTTGTTGGTGAGCAGTCTGATCAAAGATTATTGGGCGGTCTTGACCATTGCTCTTTACCCCCTGGCTTCTCTGGAAGAGCATGCAAGGACTATCATTTCAGAAATCTCTATTACTCACCACCTGACATTTTGGAGGTAGACCAAGTTGTTTGTATATTCAGAAGTGCGGCTTTCTAAATGAAATGGCCAGGGCCATTGTGCTCACCTCATGTGGAGGAAAGATGGATAAAGAGCATGGTCTTGTGTCATGTAGTGTTAGGTTTGATGTAGGTCCAAGCAATTACAATTTCCCCAAAATGGCCAATTTACAGTACATTCGACCTCTGTGACCTTGAAAAGTAGGTCAAATCAAAGAAGACCCGGGTGACACATTGAATGGTTGTTAGAATTAGATGTACCTATGATATAAAATTGGTGCCAATCGGGCAAGTCATTACTAGGAATAATGGCATTTTGAAGAATTTAGGATTTGGCCCCCTCCCTGGAGGCCAAACGGCAAATCAGATCGCACCAAACTTCAGTACCTGAGATCACCTGACCAAGGGGTACATGTGTACTTAATTTGTGATCAATAGTCATTGCAGTTAAGAAACGTGCCATTGTTACGGCCTGACGGCGAATTTACGCCATTTGACGTCTGTGACCTTGACAAGAAGGTCAAATTAAAAACCTGTGTGATATATACTGTATGGTGGTTAGATGTACCCATGATATCAAATTGGTGGCAATCGGGCAAGAAGTTAAGGAATAATCACATTTTTAAGGTTTTTGGATTTTGCCCCCTGGTGGTCAAGTGGTGAATCATATTGGACCAAACTTCGGTCCCTGAGATCAGCTGACTAAGGGGTAAATGTGTACCAAATTTGGTATCAATAGTCATTGCAGTTTAGAAACGTGCCATCGTTACATCCTAACGGCCAATTTACACCATTTGACCTCTGTGACCTTGAAAAGGAGGTCAAATCAAAAACCCGGAGGATATATGATGCACCTTTGCTAGAAGTACCTACCATATTTTTTTCAAAATTTCCCGACTACTATTGAGGGAGATATTGCATATTTTCACTTTTAACGTTTGGCCCCCTGGTGGCCAAACCATGAAACGAATCGGACCGAAACTTGGTCTCCCAGGTGTCATTACATAAGGGTACATGTGTACCAAGTTTCAACTCAATAGCTCTAACAGTTACGAAACGTGCCCTGCTAACGGACGACGGACGACGACGACGACGACGACGACGCCGACGACGACGACGACGACGACGACGACGACGACGACGACGACGACGGACGACGGACGCCACGGTATGGGATAAGCTCACCTCTGCTAAGAGGTGAGCTAAACAGTGTGTTTAGCTTCAGTCAGTAGGCCTGACTTGGGATCTTCCTGTCCACAACTGACCCCTGGAATGACCCCTGATTGTACCAAGCAGCCACGCCATGAGTGCCTCAGCCTTCACCATCAAAGATGAAAACCTCTCAGCCAATCTTATTCCCATCAAATCACGTGAGTCCACCACCACTTCAACAAACATCACAAGTCCATAACGCGTCTTCCGTGCAAACTGACCAGAACATTAATCTGACCATGCTGACATTGCCGTCATGGTGTCAGCGCCTAAACCATGCATTACAATGACTCATGTTCAAGCTATACATCACTGATACGCATTAGCGTAATATGAAATACATGTAGCGGTGATGGTGAGGATGTCACAAGCTTGTTCGTAGCTGTCATAACAGGAAATCTCGCACATTAACAGATTTCACATCTTTACACGGTGATTGGTAGAAGTGAAGTATTGCACTCATTGTAATCAGGGAAAGACTCTCAACTCAGTGGAAGTTGATAACAAAACGAGGATGACTTACATATTGTCTACAACGATTAATGAATGGAAGTCTTATCATAAGAACCTCGAGTTCAGAAGGTTCCACTATTTCCAATTATTGCGGATGAATTGCCTTCATAATCATGCTCTCGTCCATGGTCTCAAACAGAAGACCTTATAGGCCTGTTTCCGTTCAATACCAATAATGAGATTTGAAGAAGAAGTGCTTCAAATGTTATTTGCCTCTCAAAATGCCAACTGAAAGCTCCATGGTCTCAAACAGAAGACCTTATAGGCCTGTTTCCGTTCAATACCAATAATGAGATTTGAAGAAGAAGTGCTTCAAATGTTATTTGCCTCTCAAAATGCCAACTGAAAGCTCCATGGTCTCAAACAGAAGACCTTATAGGCCTGTTTCCGTTCAATACCAATAATGAGATATGAAGAAGAAGTGCTTCAAATGTTATTCGCCTCTCAAAATGCCAACTGAAAGCTTGAAGCAGTCCCCATAGCAATCACACCTCAATGAACAGCGTATTTTGCTGAGATCCCTAGCTGCATTTTAGTACACACCCCAAAGGTATTGCCAATACCAATCTTGTGATATTATCAGCAGCTTTGCCCCCATCCCCCAGCATTATGCATGGTTCCTCAAACCTTACCGATTTATCTAGATCCATTATTTCCAATAGAAATCGAGGAAATGAACACTTCTAGTTGAGAGCATTTCCAATATGCCAGCGGAGCACGTCTCATGGTTTATTTGGGAGTTCTCCCATCACTAGCATAATTCAGGCATGGATCGGCTTGGTTGAGTTAATCCTATCGACCATCCCTTAGTCTTGTCGGCTGTGAAATGGACATGTTTGGCAAAGGATTCCTCGTGTGGGGCACGAAGATATTTGATACTCTGATTAATCTATCATGATATCAGTTCCTAATAAACACATGCGATGTTTCAGCATCACACTCACAGCCTTGTCAACATCACCAAAGTATCCAGAACCATCATCACATTCAATTAATTTGTGCAAAATGTTCAACTTCAAAATCTCAGTTTTCTCTTGATTAGATTCCAAGCCTCACACCTCTTACCCAACACCTCTCAGAATAACAGGCACAAAGCTAAGCTTCAAAGAAAACTTCACATGCCTCAAAAGAGCCAAACGATTCATCATATCAACTTCAAGTAATTGTGAATTTTGTTTCTTTTTTATTTGCGCTGGGTGTCTTCCTGATCAGCAAAAGCTTTCTATAGAAGTTAGCATCACTTACACGATGGGTTTCACCCTCAGCTGACTCAACATTTCTGTACATCACAGGAAAGTGAGGTAGAGGAGTCTTGATTCAAGTTGGGATGAAGTTGATTGAATCCCAATTACTGTAGCCTGTTTGTGCAGAAAATGACAAGTTGTGTTATAGTCTCACTTTCACTTTCAAACTTGTAATCGGTTTATGTGCAACTGTTGACAAGTCTTTGACATCACAAGAATACCTGTATACCATGGGACACCAGTGATACCAACCACAGGAAGTCAGCATGGCACAGCAATGGCAACTTCCCACAGGTGAAAACTGTGAAGACTTTGATGAACCATATTCGATGTGGGCAGTTTATTTAGGTCACAGACTTGGGCTAATGAAGCCCACCCTAGCGACATTATCGTTTTATTATATATAAAACTCATCCTTGGTCATCTGTCTCGCATGTGATAATCAGGCCAAATAAACCATCAGAGGATCTGTAAAGAAGCAGATGATCCATCCTGGTCAAAGCTGAAGCCCGCCTGACTGGCCTCAAGATAAGGTATTTACTCAATGGAATTAAGATTAACAGCATCTCATCATTGGGCCATTAACGAAAACCACCAAGAGATGCAATATTGGATTGGTATCGACCGAAATGACCCACAACACAAAGGGTTCCAAACCCAATTCAGCAACAGCAATATCAAGACCCTTACTTGTGAGATAGAAAGTGGACTGCAATGAGAAGTGGCAGAACCAACAGCTCTGCAGCAGAATGATTGATTTTCAACTCTTCCCCACCCTTCCGACGTTTTGCCTTTCATGACGAGAGTGTACTCATCCAATGGGAAAAGAAGCTTTATGGAGAACTCTAGTCAAGTAGCCAATTGAACAGATGGTCATACTTCAAGAAGTACTTTAGACTGACTCAACATTCTTTCCCATTATGTAAAAGTATGTTATATTGTGTTAAGAAGAAGCTAATTCCTGGCAAATTAAAGCTCTATATTTTTGCAAGAGAAGAACATAGAACTGTCAAGTTTTCTGAACTTGGCCTTCAATCCAAAGGAGCAATCGACGTCCCAAACCACATCCACTACATTCAGTAGCTGGCACACAGAGCAAAAGCATAAAGCAAGCGTTCAATTTGACATCGTGAATTCATGAACACATTCTCTAAATAGCACCCGCAACGTGTTCACAATAAGTAACACCATAAATTCACTTTAAAGAGAAGCTATTGCTTCAACTACCGTTGTAAATCCTTTAAATGGCAATGTCCCAAACCAAGCATTCAAAGCATGCACTTTCTCATCAATGCCATTAGTGGTGGAAAATGACTACAAGGGCTCTAACCGATGATTTGGCTTTAATGCCAGGATTTGAATTTGAAGGCCATGAATGAATCTAACCGATACTCGATTGGCTTGCATTCTGGGAGAGAGTTTTTGCTGCAGCTGAGAGTTTATGTACTCCTTTGGAAAGAGCAGTTCAACAGAACAGTTGAAGACCTGTCATGACATTACCCCTTCCAATGGCAGACTGAAGTTGGAGTGAATTTGAGTTGTCTCTTTGGAGACCAGATGGCAACAGGCTTTTGAAGGCCCTTGCTGCTATTATAGATCTGAGGTCTTATACTATAGGTGCTTCCTCTATTACACCCCAAATCATCACGAATTCCAATCAGTAGTGTGTTTTTCTTGTAGCGGTGAGTGTATGCGGGCCGGGTGTGAATAAGTCTGCCTGTGTACAGCTCATCGCCATTAAGTAGAGACATGCCTCCCCTGAGATACAAGTCAATAAGTCTTATCTTTTGTGGAGCAAAAGAAGCACTTCTTGCTGTGTGGAAGTGTAAACTACAAGTTGAATGGAGGAGTGCGAATCAAGAATTCACCGCAGGCTCACATTTCTGTGATCATAGTGCAATCTACTGTCTACCGTCTCAAAACAGAAAGCAGATATAGCTTTAGGCAACAAAAACAACTCCTCGTAAACCTTCTTTTCCCACTCAAGCCAGCCTCCGCACAAACATAAAACACAAAATGGCATCCTTCCCTCTTCATTTTTTCATATCATTTGAAAATGTTGAAGGACGCAAGCAATGACTAAACAGGAACAAAAAATATCTTTAAGGTTTTATCTGCCTTTGTGAGTCACGTTCCTTCGACAATCTTAAGCAGAAGCCATGAAGTCAGGAGTGGTTTTTGAATACCAATCGCTACGATGATATGACCCCAGGCATAATCCCTCATTAGATTAAAGCAAAGTTGTTCAGAAAGCCCTTGCTATGCCCAGTATGTACAGCAGATCAAGGTTACCTCCACTTGGAACAAACTAAATCACTGATATGGAGTCCAGGGAAAACTGGGAATGAGAGCTTTTTTATTCATTCCCATGCTCCAGCCATGATATTGATGCATAGCATGGAAGTCCCACTTTGAAACCCTTACATATGATGGATGTTTTTTGCCCAGTGTGCATGTTATGATTTCTGCTTTTTTGCATCACGGCGATAAGAGCTTTCCAAATCATGTTTTTGCAGCATGTGAGAAATCGAGAGATGGTAGAGGTTTGACCCTGGGATTGCTGTGTCAAGCCTTGAACAATAGTCCCCTATTCCCATCAACTGTCAGCCAAATAACTTCCGATTCCCCACAGAGTCGTTGACAATGAACTTTACTCAGGTAAACATTGACAGCAAAATTTCACCTTGTCCCTCAGGCTTTAAACACCAAATAAGAAGAAAACCAGGGTAGCAAAATCTCCTGTTGTGCGAACAGTTCATTTGAGTTTCGAAAACAACTTCAATTCCCTGGATCATATAACCATGGCAGTGAAATTTCAACTTGTCCCTTCGGCTTTATAAGATTCAAAGGAGCTCCAAAAAAGAAACCATCGGTACACCATATGACTTTAATGGATGTGGTACATGTAGTACTCTCCATGGCGCTAATGAGCTGAAGCCTTTGATATCGAGGGAACTACGCCAAGGGTCTAATTGTATGCCATCAAAGATAAGGGTTTATAATTGTGGCTGTGCTGACACGTTGATGACGTTGTGTTCGCTAAAGGAGGCAGCTTCCCCTCAAGAATATTCAAGATGAACACTTTCAGTTTTGCTCAAACACTTTGAAAGTGGGGAAACTTCTCAAAAAGCGACTGCATCAATTAGGAAGATTTTCAAAGCAGAAGAAAGAGCAAGCCGTGACTTTTCTGAGGTGTGGCAAAGAACAGGCTCAGGTAGGAACAGGGTTCTTCTATTCTAACTTTCAATGATATTGTACCAGATGAGGAGATGCAAGCAAACAGGACATTATCAGGACAGGGCCACGGAAGTGACCAAAACAGAGTGAAAACGGCCCAAGATCAACCATTCAATCTAAATCTGGAAACTCGGCCTGATGGTGCGACAAAATCAAGTCATCGCACATCCAATTACCATTTTTCATCCTGCAAGCTAATCTTACCAAAGGCAGCTGAAATCGAAATGCCATGGAACTTGATACTACAATTCCATTGAAGGGTTCTTGACTTAGCAGCAGTTAAATGAGTTCATCTATATTGTCATGCCGATCATGATGAGATCGAGCAGATGGTCACAAGTCTGACTTCTAGTTCAGTTAAAGCGGCATGGAGACGCAAAATTCAAACATATTCGAATGGAACAAAAGGAACTGAATAACCCTTGACTCTGTTCATTGCCTTATCTACCCCAGAAAGTAGCTGTTATATTCTATTCTAAGTAGTAAACTGAGGTGCTCTGCTATATCTAGTCCTTTCCTATTTCACTTTTTTCTAAATATAAGATTTCTCAGAAATTTAAGATGTGTGACAGACCAAATTGATGCAGTATTTAAAAGTTTTAGACACCATAATGTCAGATGATTTGGATATGAGTACCACAACAGAATTGATCGAAATAGTCATCACTTCACACAGTTTACACCAAGCAAGGAAACCTAAAACGCTCCAATTTCTGACAGATATGTTTCCATCTGTCAAAGCGAAGGGAGAAACCAGCCAAGAGCTGTCTGGCGTGTAATTCTTCCATCCAGCATTTCAACACTCCTTTTTAAGAGGAAGGAATTCGGTGACATCTTGTCAACTTGTTGCAAGGATTATGTACATTTATTCTCTCAACCACTTCATCAACCTGTCACCTTTTTTTACAAATCTGAAAAGTTGTGGATCAATACCTGAATAAAAGTTAACAAACTTCCTGGCTCATTTGAATTTTTTTTCTTTCCAGCAAGGCAGTGAAGTCTGAATCGGCATTGAAAGGATGAAAGACTTAATAATTCTTTAGGTTAGTGGAATGAATGCTTCAAAAAAGCATTCTAAAATACCTTGGTACCGTAAAGTCAACTTTTAAATGGAAAATGCATAAGCCTCGTTCTGAGAGTGGAGTGTTTTGGACACGCAACCAAGATGCTCTACCAAAGTTCCCTCGGGTTGCACTAAAATGTGGAACCATGCACACAGCTCACTTCAGAAGTTTGAGGCTCTCAAAACACTGCTTCAAACACAAATCAGCCAAGGAAGCATCAACCACCCTAAGTTTTTTAATGAGCACTACACATATTTGCTGAGAAAAACGCTCCAAATAGCCCATTTGCGCGGATTTTAGCGTCACTTGAGCGAGCCGATCCGAACTTCCTATACGGGCTGCCGTAACATAATGTAAACAACGGCGCTACCGGCGCTCCGGGCAGGCGATGGATGGAATTTGCCAAATTCGCACATATTCAAGTTATTTCGTGGCCTATCTTTTTAAGTTTGAGGTATTTTAGAATAGAAATTGAACCCTCGGCTTCGGACCTTGGTTGAGTTACCAAGACACTCTCGGGTGGAGCTAAAATTTCGTCCAAACCCTCGCCTGTCGGCTCGGGTTTGGACTGTATTTTAGCTCCACCCTCGAGTGTCTTGGTAACTCAACCAAGGTCCTCCGCCTCGGGTTCAATTCCTTAAATATGAAACATGTGCCCAGTCAAGAAGCTGTCATTCTCATAGAGTCATACCCCTCCCAATGACCTTAATTGAAGATTACATGACCTTGAATGAGACCATGAACTTAAATATGACCTTGACCTCGACTGGGTCATGACTTCTCAACATAGGTGAATCACAAACTTTCTTGACCAAAAGATTGGTTTGTACACATGACTGAACAGACTCGCAGTTCATTTTACGGCCACTCATGACCAACACAGCCACAGGATCATGGAAGACAAGATTTTCTTCACCAACAGCAAAAGAGACGCCAGTGTAATCATCAACCCCATGTATCAACCAATAGATACACACAAATATCTCCATTCAATCGCCGATTGAAATTGACTTGTCAAATGTAATTGGTGATGCCCTTGAAGGCTACCCAGGAAATGATTATTGGGACTATAAATATGATTTAGGATGAAGTGCTTGCCTATCACGTTTCGGGTGATTTGTCAGATACCATGGACCTCTGGGCTCGGTGAGATCCCTAGAGATGGAGATATGAATCAGAATTGTATTGTGTAACTGATTTCATGTGTGATATTGTATTGAGTTTGACTGTCCTGATATCTGAGCTAGTGGTGGTGTGAGTTTCAGTACCCATGCTCATACTGACAGGGTCAGGTTTCAAAATATCTGCAGAGAGCCACAATGCTACATATCGTAGTGCCCTTTTTATAAAGATCAATCAACCAACTTGATAACCATAGATATACCAGCTAAAGCTACAGATGACAAGCAAGTCACACGGTGGCATTCACCCAAATTGCATTGGCCAAATGGTCCAAGGATGAAAGAGCAAGTCAAAGTAGAATTGACGTGAAATAAGAAATTGCCCGATGATGTAATGATGTCTCAGCATGCCCATTAAATCGCAAACTTAGTACAAGTTGGTGTCTCGTCTTAGCGGAGCCAAGATTCCAGATTACACGCCGAGGATGGGCACAATCAGACAAAGATGAGACATTAAAATGATGGAGAATTGTCTTGAGTTGATCGAGGATAGGCGGTTTGCGTTTGAAGATGTAATTCTGGTATAATCCTGGTGAGATCTATCCGCCACAAAGACCAAGAGACTACTTGAGATTTGGCAAGTACAACTGTACAATAATTTCTATGTATATCACCATTAACTTTCTCTTTGGATTAAGTTTGTGCAACGAACTGAAGAAGGCTATTTAAACTTGAAGAGAAATGGCTGAAATCACTTGCAGCAAGGCCATGTCTTTCATAAAAGGGTTCAAAATGTGATTCACACGTTGTGAAGTTTGCCCCTCGTCCTTTCAACTCGATGACTAAGGGTCACCTCTGCCAGCGGTGTCAAATTAGTTTAAGCCGTTGTCCTTGACTTTCAGGATTTATTCACAAGGGAAGGATCAATTACTTGATAGGATTGCAAGTGAAAGTTCAGGTTTCTGTTGAACACACTGATCTAAGTTAACCTTCGAATACCATCTACTACATAACCATCAGCAAGATGATAATTGGTCTTACCTTTGGGCGGGAAGTAAGATTTGCTCTCTGCTTTATGTGGCCAGTCAACCACAAGAGGTCCGAATCTTCTGAATGCAGCTGTGATCTCCTCTGAAAAAGATAAAATTGAGAAAACATCAGACTGGACTTCCTGAGAAGACAAATACTATCAACTTCTGAATCAACTCAACCTGGCCAGTTTTTCCCTTCAATTGGTGCTGTCGGCTTGCCATTATCAGAATGGCCAACCACTTGTCAAGACAAATTGGATGAAGTGTAAGACGCTCTTCTAGTGCGCTAGGTGATGAGGAAGTGCAACGAAATGAACCTAAGTGACCATCAAGGGGACGATTGGCTAGTATAGTAGTAACCATGGAGAGTGTTGAGAAGATTACTGGAGACTAGATTCCTGATTCAACAGCCTGACCTTACTAGATGAAGGAGCAGCAACATTGGCTGAGCCATCTGACCAGTAACTCGTCTCAATATGACTCATACTTAAAAGATGCTTTCTGAATCCCTCCAACTTCTAAAATCTCACTTCATATCTCAACACCCTGTATATGACATTGCTGGCCACAAACCTCAATTTCTGCTGTAAAAAACATATGTCGGGGCAAGTTTGCCTATGCTAATTCAATATCCACTTCTTTCTCAAAATTTCTCTTATGGAAGAAATCTGAAAGGTCATCATGCTATTGTTGCCAAACCCTCCCTAAGCTTGTTAGCAATTCATGCTCACCATATAGCCATTATAGGACATGTCAGCCAAGCGACTCAAGGCCAAACAAGATTCGACATCCTCCTATATGCCACGTGATCTCCCATCAATGATTTATGGAGAAAAAGCTTTGAATAATAACTTGCCAATCCCCAAAGCTTTTTTGCCAGATGATTGCAATATAAACCATTAATAAGATACAGGGTTTGGGGGCTAGTATGTCCAATAGCGTCTACAAGGTTGGTCTGGAGCAAAAAGTGGATGGCACGAAAGAAGCTCTATTCATTGGCTGCAGCATTACTTTCATGACAATGCACAACATCTACTTTTTTGCGTTGGATAAAATGTTGTCCTACTATTGAATATTCAGCTGCTTTTCACAACCAGGTCAATAGAACCACTTGCTCTGGCAGTATAAAGCGATACCTTTTCACACCCAATATTGACATGTTACCAGTCATGTGACAAGAGCATGTTGTGCAAATATACGTCTGTTTTTCTGTCAACAATAAGATTCAACCAATTCAGTTCTGTTTTATTTACACTTGTAGAATGACTGACATGTATAGGGTCAGGGATTGACCCCCCCCCCCCCCCCCATGACACAGATACAGAGAAAACCTCTCCAGATGGACTTCTTTCATTGCCTGCAAAAGCACAGGAACAACACGATTGGGTCAATTGACATAACATTTCTGAAAATGTTGTCTGCCGCCAAGCTCTGTGACACTGACAGTTATTATTCCAAAATATCCATTCTAATTTCATATGTGACAGTCAGGCCTTACCATCCGCTGTCTTATCTCTCTGTATACTTCTACTTGATTAAGGAAAATGATTTTCCAATGCACCCAGCTGTCAATTGAGATATGCGCTTGTTTCCTTAATAAAATACATCGCTATCATTGGCAGTCTCAAAGTCACTGAATTGAGAAATCTCGGGAATAAATATCCAAGTTATACGTGCTAATCTTAATGTTGAATTTTATTTCATTTGATTCTGCAGCAAGATGGAATAATTTGAAATTGGTTATGAAATTGAATTCACCATGAGCAAGCAAGCAAGTGCATTGTATTAGAATCTACAATATTGAAGTGAAGTTAAGTTGAGAGAGAATTGAACCGTAGCATGTAAATGTTAAATGAACATGTCTCCATTCAGGTTGAGAAAAATCTAATTTCTGTAAATTAAAGGTGCCGTCGATCCTGCTACATGTAGACATTCCCGAGGGTTATGCTTCCAACCACTAGTCAGAATTAAACTAATTTAATTGGAGGCAATCTTCAATTTGAAGGATTGGAATGGCGTACCATGAATAAGGACAGCGCCTGTCATTCCCAAGGAGTGGTTGTACGGTGTGATGATCATATTAGAGTCTTACTGGCAAGAGAAGACAAGATCTGGACCACTCACTTAGCAAGAGAGTTATTGTCACACCCACAGAGTCAGTCCCTAATCTGACTGAATCTGAGGAAACTTCATCAGAACTTCCAAATTGGTATACCATATAATCTTATAAGGAGAGAGCATTACATGTACAATGTATGATTGGATTGGTTCAAACAGGTAATCAGAGAGAGAAGGGAGCTGCTGATCTTGTAAGAACGCATCATGGTCCTGTTGATCGGAGACGGCAAAGCCTCCCCCAGATATGCTCAGTCGGATGCGAGGTGAGTTTTCATCACAGCAACGCAGAGGTTCCAATCAAATCTGACTACTTCCAAACTGCACCAGAGCTTGAGATAGTGCCTCAAGAAGCTTCACTTGAAGTACTATTTATCTTCTTATGTCAATTTCTTAACAAGAGATTCAGTGTTGAAGTGTTTTGACAAAAACAAATGAAGACAAATACCATTGGATATCTTCTACCAATAAGTCTCATTAATTCCCTGATCTACTCATAACCCCAAAAACCAATCGACACGCTACACTACTTTTAGCTTGATTAATTGCCCTCTCCGCACATTGCTAAAATCGCTAGGAGTTTTTTCTTGTTGATGAAACTTACAAATTAGCAATGTTTTTCCTCAAATAGTTTAGAAGTTCACGAAATATGTGAAGATCATTTGTGACTCAACATAATGGCACATGATTATCCACGACTCAGCATAATGTACATGACTTTTTTTGCCTGTGTGTACACTGAACTTACCGTCTGTAAATTATTTACAAGCTGGACTATTTTGTCAATAGCTACGGTAGGTTCTATTAGTTTTCAAGCACTTCACCTTTGCTGTTATGAGGTTTTTCTGCATGCAGCCCATAGATGGTATCTAATGTAGTATAAATAGTTCATATTTGCATGCAGTTTAGGAGCAACTGTCATACAATATTCATAGAGAACATTCTAAAGCGGCCATTTTAACCTCATAGATCATGTTTTAATGGCCCGAGCGTAAGTCAGTTATAATCATGGATCCATTACTGTGGCAGGTGGATTAGAATTGTCATCGACCTGAGTGACATTTAAACTAGTATGGAGGATAACTGGGCAGGACAGTCAGATCCCCGAGTCAGTGGGAGTGACATGGTGTCACTATGTCTCACCTTAGTTTAGCAGAGGGGAATCACTGTGTCTGATTTGACTTGGTGAGACGAAGAGCCACAAGTTTGGGGGGAAGGGTACTTCTACAGAACAGTTCAGCCTAAAGACTAGTTCAGGTAAAGGGACGTAATCTGCACTGCTGGCTTTCCAAACCATGCGTTGCATTGCATTGTACAGACAGAGTGTCATAAAATATATTACCACTAATATGGCAGACTCTGAATTTTAGTGCAAGATGGCAAAAAATCATTCAGCAAAAGTTAATGGTGTAATTCGGAAGAATGGGCTCATAAAATTGGAGATCAAGCCAAAGTAGGCAAAAACTCAATGCTTCCTTTAGTCATGACTGCGACTTAATGAATTAATTAGCACTGCTACTAAAAATAGTAAAGAGCACATGTTTCATCTCTTCTATCAATGATGAGCAACTATCAAGTTTCAGACTAGGTTTGATGAAACCCTTTCTACATTGGGGTACGGGTGTGGAACAAGCTGCATGCAAAATCATGGCTGAAACGAAAGCTGAATATGAACAGCTCATTTCATCTTTTTAATGGGATAGCTGATCATCTACCAGAAAAACTCGGCCACTAAAAACCAGCGCATCTTGATTTTTTATCAAAAGCAGACACAATGATCTAATTAGAAAGGAAGAGCGGAAATAACTGATCAGTACATGTAGCTGGCAGCTGGAAAACCAATGATGAATAGCAGAGTGGTGGCCTTTCTGCACCAGATAGGGCCTGCCACCGGTGACCAAACTTAGTACCAAGAGGTGGCAAATGGCAATATTAGCATTGGCAAACATATGATATTCATCACTCACTCTCTAAATATCCTAGGGTCATACATTATAACCACATATAATCAATACTGAAGGGTTTATGGAACCCAGCTCCATCCTGAGGGCTCTCCACATCAACACCGCCATAAAAGATCAGATGTTTTTCATATACAAATCGCACGAGATTTATCTCAGGGGGATTTCGTGCAGCTTGTCAATGTGCCCATTACGACTTCAGCCCTTAGCAATCATGGAATATGAATTGCTGATATGAAGGGGTATGAGACTGGCGGGCTTGCGTTGAAGCTCATCGAAGGCGACACACTAAAAGCAATTGATTCTTGAGGTAAGTGCCTGCCACCTCCTCCAGAACATGGAGATTAAGAATGGCTCCCTGTAATCGCAATGTGCCACCAGATTTGTCAGGCAAATGTCAAGAGGGGGTGATCAACAAGATCGCGGGGTGGTTTCAAGCGAAGTCGGCACAAGAAAGCTCTACACTATATGATTTCCTATAATCAAATGTGTAAGAAGTCAGGGTGGGCAACATCTAATTTGCCAAATTTGTTGGTGGTAAACCTGACAAATGTCTTTAGACAGACATAACAGAAGATGTACATTGTTCAAGTAAAGATGATGAATATTTCAAATGATAGCATCCTCAGAACAAAGGACCAATTAAATTAGGATCAATTATCTCTTCGCAATCAAATGTTCAAAATTGACTTGAAGATGTGACAAGATCCCTCGCAGGCCAAACATGGTTGGATCACGAACCAACATCAAAGCGAAATTTAATTAACAGGTGTGATGTGGATGAAATAATGTGGGTGTCTGCGACTGGTGAACGCTGTGATGATCACGTTCAGCTGTGATCACGATCTAGGAGTGGTGGAGCGATGATGTGGAGAGGCTAGCGGCTCCAAGTTGTGTGGAGGCTGGGGAAGACACAATGTGGCGCCAGAGTTGGACTCATCAAGGAGCAGAGAGCAGAGCGTTTTAATCCAGTGTTAGGATGCAGGTACTCTGCCAAATGAAGACGAATCTGAGAGCGTGAGATCTGATATGGCTTGATGCATGCAACTGTGCAGGCCAAGCTCAAAACTATCAGGCTGACCATTGCTATCAGACCATTACAACTTCATGACGAACAGAGGACACTGATATATTGCCACAGCAGCTGTCAGCATATTTCAGCCAGATTATTCATGCATTGCCTCCATTATCCATCCGGAGCATACTGATATCATGTTTGAAGGGCGCCCGACTTGGCAATAATCTCATTTAGAACTGCCTTCATAATGGTTGGATCAGATGGTCAAAAGATATTTCTCCCAATTGACCCACTCCTAATCTTGAATCCTTTATTTCTAACACAACTAAGGTGCAATGACTCTCAGAGGAGCCTCAGTTTTCTCTGTACAATGTCTGCACAGTCAACTAAGTGCTGAAGAAAGGGAAAGCTCCTGAAAGCAAGGATCTCAGACTCATTTCAAGGTTGAAACCATTTACTTCTTGTCACCTGGGAGATATAATCAAGAGTTCCCCATCAGTCATAGACTCATGCTGGGTGCAAAGGGATGCTCAACTGAGCATCAACCGAGAAAGACAAAATCCCAAGGCTACCACACTTACGCATGGTCACGTAGGGGAAATCCATGGTGATAACACAAATTTGTTCTGTCATTCAAGTCGACTAATATTTACTGAGGGTGTCAAACTGACAAGGGGAGATCACGCCTTCCCATAATGGTATAAGTACTCAGATTTGATTGATTAAATATTATTTCCAGCAGAGGTGAATGATCCATTTTACCGAGCACTACGCCAATTGTTGAATGTGGACAATTTACAAGATCTACTAATGGTGCATGGCACTTTCACAACAGCGACGCCAAATCTTTAGATGAATTTGGTAATGAAATTACTGAGGCGAGATTGAGGTTGGCAAATTTGAGACGATCTGTCTCAATGAGTAGAATTTATTCGTGTACAAACGAAAAGTACACCCATAAAGATAGCGGCCGTTTGAATTCCTTCTACGGCAATACACATTGTCTCAATTGATTAATGCGTTCTCAACACAAAAAGAAAGGGATCTTTAGATGGATTTGTTAATGAAATTACCTGAGTACGCCAAGACGGGCTTAATTTGAGATGATTGATCTTGTTCCACGGGAGATTTGAAAGTATGGAGTCCCGAAAGGAAACCGTAAACTCCTGTATTTCAGTCTCAATCATTGAAGAGAGAAGCTATATTCAACCATAACAAGTTGACCAGCAAGACCAGCAGAAAACACATATACATTGTCACTTTCCTCTCAAGAGAGATGACGAAATGCATCAGAACACACTGAGATACCAGACCAAGTGATGAGCAAACCGGGACAGTTATGAGACAACTCTACAACACAGTGACAGCGTTGTCAATAAGAAATGGTAAAGAAAGCACCTTTAGCAGTGACTCATCAAGGAAAGCATCTTTGGAAGCCAACGTACAACTCTGCCGAGATGAGCCCAGGCAGCCACTGCATCAATGTACATCACGGAGGCGAGACATGGTACATGTAGTGACACTGCTGAGATTCTCTTCAAGGAACAAGAGTGTTGCATCTCAGCAGTTTTCAATGAGAGGTTTCCAAAGAAGTCACATAACAGCTTCATTCCAAGGAACTTCCAAGAGTAAAACAAGAGAGATTGAAAGCATGTTGATGACCTACCAACACCCAATGGAGAATTCCCCACCACTCCTTCTCATGTATCATATGAGATACTTCTATATGAGAAGAATATTTATACATTCCTGAAGAGAGGCTGGTGGCCTCGTCCGCCTCCGTAGCATACCGGATTCATCCATGATGAACGAGCCTACAATGGCCACCATTGTAAATCACCCCAAATTGGCCATCTGACAATTGTTTCCTAGTTTCGTAACCATCCCTTACACAACAGACTGAATATCTCACCTCAGTATATCACTTATGTATTTCTATTATCATTCTCGTCCAATTTAAGGTGAACAACATACATATTCATATTAAGGAATTCTCTGATATTGATGAAGACTAAGGCTGAGGTATTGTGGCGAAAATGGGGTTTCTGAGCCTGAATTGTTCCCTGACAGTTATGATGGATCCATTCCTAAGCAGAATCTACATAATTTGAAAATCATTCTTATCTCTTTCACCTCTCTCTTGGCATTATGAAACCTTGTCACAATCTGTTAGTGTATTACGCCCAAATCAATCAGATGTGTATTGTCCGAGTTGGTAAACTTGGGACATATCTTCAGAGCGCGCTAATTCACTGCTGCTTCTCTTTCAGAGAGTGCGGCGAACTCTAGAGATTAGCTCCACCCGTTTAAATGATCGCTAAAATTTGATTAACCTCCCGGCCGGGGTATTTGGGCGCAAGATTGAATTGTGTGATTAAGATTTAGGAGATTTGGAACAAGTATTTGTGGAGATTGATGGCGGTTGGGGATTCTGGGCTGGATACATAGGGCGTGTTTATTTGATGGTATTGGATGTTGGATGGCTCAGCGGCTAAGACATTCAACGGAAATGTGACCAGAGTTTGTTTTGGCGTAATCTCACTAGGGATAGGGAATCTCGTTTGATTAATTTTGTTGTTTTGTTTGCTGTGAGACCAGCTACCACGGCAGATACAAATGAATATACTCCGGTTTCTCAAGTTTCAAGCAGTTCTTTCAAAGATGATTCTCATATGGGAAGGACATTTGCACCGTAACTCTAACATGTTATTACACACATGTTTCTAAGATACTCGTATCTTTCTCATTTCTGAAGGTGACAAGCAAATCAATCGGAAGATGATTTTGAACGAAGCGATCAACATGACAAAACCCTCAGTTTCTGTCATGCCTGACATTCAAAGATAGCGGCTGCCACAGGTCTCGTTTATGTTGGGGCTGTTGATTTATGCAATGAACAGCATCACTGATGATGTTTTCCAAGTGGCATGAAACTCCCCAGTTCCGCCAATAAGGCAAACTAATTGCTCATCAACAGCAGAAAGATATTGCAGACATTCAGCTATTGAGAGAAGACATTACTTTTTTCAATCAACAGCTCTAATTACAGCTTTGCAGTTTTTATTGGCAGTGGAGGAATAATGACTTGCGGAATCAACTCACAACTCAACATGCCATTGACAACCAGTTTTGTAGGCAACTTCAGTGGAACCCTGGTAACACGACCACTTATGGGACCAAGGTTGAATGGTCGCGTTAAGTAAATTTAGAAGAATTGTCCTAAACAACCATACTGAAGATTGTTCCACAAATGTTATAAAGCTAACAATTCATTGTGAAAATGTCATATGGTAGTCCCAGAGCCACACAAACACGATTTATAATATCGGCCAAGATTTGCCAAGACATCACAAAGCAATTTCGAGAGTAGTTTCTAAGTGGCAATACTTCATGTGCTTCTAATCTAAAGAGATATTGATTACGGTGGAATGAAGGGATATGATAATATGCTACAACACATATTACACAGTTGTGTCTTCTTGTGATGATGTATTGTGCACAGGGAGTCGTAAGTTTTCAAACACTCAGGCGAAAAGTTTCAGAATGTTGAGGACAATCAGTTCATTCAAATAAATTTCTCCTAAGTCACAAGATTTCTCATCAGATGACAGAGCTCACTGCTTTCTATCTCATACTCCTATCTCAACCTTTCACATTTGAGCAAAGTCAATCACTTGAAATTCTTACTTTCTGATCAGGAATCCACACTTTCTGAGACATGTTCTATACCATCTAGATCAACAGCAAATGCTGATCAAGTCACCAACCATAAAAGTCCCAGCATGACTCCATCATTGTCCAAGGAAAAAAGCCAATGTCCAATAAATCAAGACATTATTGTGGATTTATGCTGGTCATTTCCTGCTTCCTCCGTTTTGATGTCATTATCCGCTGACTTATCGTTCTCCCACATGCAGGTGGATGCTTTTTCCACATCCCCGCCACTTCCTAAAACATGACGATTTGTAATAAATCCCCAGCTTTCATGTTCGATTAGCAGCAATGAGGAAAATTTCAACCAACAATCTTCGAGTTCACTCTCTGTTTGTTGGCACTGCACAAAAAGATATTCCATCTCGCAATTTTTCTTACAACTTTTGTAAAATGTTATGATTTGGAGTAAATTTTATTGATTACCCGCGGTAAGTACAAAGTAAGTAGCTTTGAAATGTCAAAATACTCATATACATGCAGCTGATGGAGCATGGAAGAACTAGCTATGACGGATTTAGAATGTCAACGTTCAGCTCTTACAAAGAGATTTTACGTTGAGTGTAGAGCTGTGTACATTAGTATTTGACATACACCAGTGAGCAGCACATGCTGATGTTGGAGAAATGACTCCCACTGAAATCAGAGTCGACCCCAAGAGGTCTCATTCTTGCTGCTGATAACTCAAGGAATCCGCCGTAACTGATCCAGGGATGATGAATAGCATTTTAATGTCATCAGATGAAAATTCCAATGTCGCTGATGTTGTTGTTGCCAGGGTTATAGCATAATGTGTTCAGAAATAAACCTCGGATGGCTTCGTGCCAGATTTTGGTTTATCATGAAACGTTAGTGGAAAATCTAAGGCAAAGTGTTTTCTCTGTAGCAACAGGGAACTCTTCACAAGTTGTCCAACATGGACTGGTGAAGAAGTTCTATAACAGCGTTTCCATTGATCCAAAATTGAGCGTTGAGTTAACCTAGCTTCGTTACTTGTGTTCGTTGTTGGTATTGACGTGGTCTTCGAGATAATCTTGCTTCATTGATTATGTGAGATCAGCCACATATCGACCAGAGACCATCCTTGAAAGATACCATTTGTGTATCGGTTTCTTTTGGTTGATCACATCACACGCCTTTGAAATACGACACAGAAGAAATATCAAATTATGGGATTTTTTACGAGGACTTTTCTGTTGATGAGTGTTATGGTGCAGAAATTTGAGAAGCAGATTCTGACTGGAGGTTGCATTTCTACCATGTTTGACTGAGACGTCAATGCACGTGAACCTGCATTACGCTATGAACCACAGAACTCTAAAGAAACTCACATCTCCATGAATCACTGTCTCCACTGACCTTGAATTAGTGTCTCGGTTTGGAAAACGAGCCGATAATTTTTGAATTTGAAAAAAAATCATGCTCACATCTTTTGAATATTAGCTATCCAAGCACGTCTCTCGCAAATAATCTACTGAAACCAGCCATGCAAAATGATGATTCAAATAAACGCCACTCAATAATGCTATTTGCTAATTTTCCCTCAACTCATGAAAGGAGTTGTATTTTTTAAATAACACACGGAATGGGTTTTCAATATCCGAATCCAACTTTTAAAAGCTTCATTTGAATGCTATGAAACTTGTTTAGGCATCGATTACAAAGGGAAGTCCCTGAGGTAATCAGCGGTGAAATGTGGTCAGCCAGATCCATGCCTTCCCTTATTTATTCACAGGTAATTTGACGTCAGTTTTTTGTCTAGTATGTTCATGAGACATGAAAATGTCATGATATGAAATCACATCAGGAACATTCTTGACTATGTTGAAATGAAAATTTAAATTTTTATAATGGCATTAGGAAGATAATTCAATACAACTGATGTTATGACTTTGGGATACACTTCCTCGTATTCCAAGACTTCAAATGGGGCAATACCATGAAAGGCTACTACAAATAGATTCACTTCATAAGAGACTGAGCCTCTTTCAGAAACATCATCTCTGCCTTACAGACATCTCAAACATGTAGGCCAAACAGGAACAAAATACTGATACTGAAGCCATACAGAATCTGCTGAAGTCTTATGCCTGGATGCTATTTTGAGCCAACGATGACATGCCTGGACACAGCCATTAGCACTGTCACAGAAAGGAAGGATGGAAAAAAGGCTTTCTTGTGTAAGAAGATAATGGTTAGAGAAAGAAACGTAGGCTGGAGAGAGATCTTTGATGTGTCCCTCTGGTAAGAGGCACTGCCACCCACTCTCCTAGAATGGAATCTGCAACACTGGGGACATGACTTTGAGTGAATGAATCGAAATAACCTGTTGGAGACAAAAGTACCGTAGACTGCCAATTGCTCAAATGTCAGTCAGTTAACCTTGGTTACTGTAAAAGTGTATGACTTGAGGAAACTTCAGACGTTAGAGGGAGTTGTCCTATCTACCGTAGCAGGAAGCACCCAACGGTAAATCAACTCAAAACTTCAGAGGTGGCTAAGCTTCCCACTGAGCACCACCACATTCAACTGTCACTTTCATGCAATTGTCCAAGGTTATTAGCTCAAAGTTAGGAAACTGACTTTGACCAACTGACCATGAAGTTCAAAACTATGCCTACCTTCATCTATATCTGGAGGTAATCCGCCGACGAAGACTTTCCTAGAATATCGTTCTATCCGTTCCATACCCGACTGCGAGTTTGGTGATCCTCGTGAGGGACTGTTGATGTTTGGCACTTGTTGGTCTAGGCCACCATCGTCCAGTAGATGGTTGTCATCGCCAAAACCAAATGGAGATTTTCCTGTAAAGAGAAACGTGGACAGACATGTTAGGAAAAGTGTGACAAGATGCTTTCCAAGATAGCTAAATCTTATGATTTTCTGACAATATATTTGGTAAAATAGCTCCAGACTTGGAACTTTCAGGACTTAGTTTAACCCATGCCTTGTTAAACTTCATTTGTTAGGTTAATTCAAACAATTTCGTCTTTGTCATCACAGCAAATTAGCCACACAGAATGGATTAAGAACTCGGCACGCAAAACATTAATTTTAGTTGAAACTGAACAAAAATTAAAGTTTCAGAGGCAGCCATAAAACTCCATTACATCATACCAGTAAGGCATTATAACGTTAGAGGCAATGCCTTTACCATGTTTTTCATACCCAACGTCAAAAATCAATAAAACTTTGCTGAGTTTTTTTTTGAAAAATGGGCCATTTAGCCTAAATTTCCAATTAGGTCTAAGTGGTGATTCATTTTGATCTCATAAATACTGAGATGTAGCCTGAGCTAACCATATTGTGCCAGATCCTAGGCGCCAGATGGAGTTCAAATGAGATGAATAGATGATGTGTCTGGGGGTGGGTGGGTGGTCATATGTGTATGTGGAGTAAGCATCATCTTCAAGTCAACAACGCATAATGTCCTTTCTATTTTGCATATTTTTGTTCTTAGAATAATCTGGAATCTCCCCCCCCCCCCCCCAAGAATTAGAAAATAGGTTTTTTACTTGTAAGTTCAAGGTGAAGAGGTCAGACCAAATTTGTCAAGTTTTTACAGCCAGAGAAGCAGAAAACAGGTCTTTTCAGCTAGCTATCACAATAATCGATGCTTTCAGCAGTGAATATGTATCAAATAGAAAATATCTGTCCCCTGATGATATTGAATCATTTGAATTCTTTATAATCGAATGGAAATAACAAGGTGGAGAAGGAATCATAGACAGATATTGAATTCAGATATACACAAAGACAACATATAAAACATATCGATATCAACACCTACAAAATATCAATTCAGCCTTTAAAATAGCAATCGAGTACCAACATCAATAAGATAAAACTCAACACCTGAATAACATGCCAAAACTGATGAAAATATTAAAGTAAGCAAACTCAATTGTTGTATCCCCCACCCAAATACTCATTGGTAAATGTCTCAACCTGTTACGCTAGTTCCATCGACTGCCACATGGTGTCTCTCCATCATAGCCAGATTTTTTATGAATGAAAGAATGAGGTCAGGTTCTGCAGGTGGAATATTTGTGAAAATAATCTATGGGTTGGATTACCAAGAAGAGGATGTGAAACTACTGCAGCTCTTATATGTGGTTCAATAGACTCCACTGCAGCTTGTATGCAGAGGATTAATAGACTCCACTGCAGCTTGTATATATGTGGCTCAGTAGACTCCACTGCAGCTTGTATGCAGAGGATTAATAGACTCCACTGCAGCTTGTATGCAGAGGTTTAATAGACTCCACTGCAGCTTGTATGCAGAGGTTCAATAGACTCCACTGTAGTTCAACATTCTCCACTGCAGCTTGTATGCAGAGGATTAATAGACTCCACTGCAGCTTGTATATATGTGGCTCAGTAGACTCCACTGCAGCTTGTATGCAGAGGTTCAATAGACTCCACTGTAGTTCAACATACTCCACTGCAGCTTGTATGTAGAGGTTCAATAGACTCCACTGCAGCTTGTATGCAGAGGTTCAATAGACTCCACTGTAGTTCAACATACTCCACTGCAGCTTGTATGTAGAGGTTCAATAGACTCCACTGTAGTTCAACATACTCCACTGCCGCTTGTAGTATGTAGAGGTTCAATAAGCATTTTCTGCTTTGAACTTTGGAGTTCAATTCGACTCCAAATCGAACACTTCATTGACATTCTAACTTAACAAACAGTCACCAAACCTAATTTTAAATATCCGCACTTACAAATAATAACTGACGATGAAACTGAAAGCAAAATTACGTCATCCTGGAGGAATGTAGCAGTGCCATGCCATGAAACCTTTGGCGGAATATTCTGATTTTTCCAAGCAGAGCGGTTGCTATTGATGTGATTGATTAAAGCTTGGTCGAGGGGTCACAAAGACAGTAATATGTATTCAGTGACAGGCACGAATCCAAGGCAGAATCACCAGCATTGGACGTGTTTTTGCAATAGTCGGGACATGAGATATACGGCCTTTGACACCTCCAGGAGAACGACAAATTGGCCAACTTTGCTGGCGATGAGAAATGGCTGGTTTATGGCTCTGATGGTCATGGAGGCATTCCTTCACTTCTGCATTTGAACAGAAAGATGTTACGGCTCATTCTGTCTGTGGGAAGAAAAAGATGATTCTCCTGGACATGACCGCTGCAATTGATATGAACAGAGTACCTCTGTGGAGATCCATAATAGTGACAGGTGGTTTGGTGGTTCAGACCATGGGCAGTGAAGAAGCGTCACTGCTGTGTCACAGAGTGAAACATATAACCTGATGTTGACTAATGGACTAGCATCAATACCACAGTCATACATGTACACACTCAACCGGAGAGGCAATGCCAAGGAAGACATCTACTTGACGTTTGAAAGCAATGTGGAGATTTCTTGAGTCCCCTATCTTAATTCTGCTAGACAACTTTAGCTAAGCTAGCTCAAGTTGGCTTCCCCAGGCTAAACATGCTGAACTGGAGTAGAAAGCTTGATTTGTGTGTACAGCTTGTTGGCATTGCGGGCTAAACAGATGCTATCCTATCTTACAGCTCAAGTCCAAGTTTGAGTTCGATGTGCGTAGGATCAAGGGCAGCAATGTTCCAGAAATAACAAAGTTATGGTGAAATGGAATTCTAGGTTGGTTTTGATGTTTATACCGAGATTATGCTCTGAACCGCGTATAATTGATCGCAATTAGCACTTTGGGGTATACGATATACTCTGCTTTTTTGGCTCATCTACCAGTTCTTTCAATACCTGCAAGTAGTTATCAATTCCCTGCCACATTTCAATTCATTTCACATATCATTCCAACAATTGTGACTGAGTTATAACATGTTCAGGCCCATGTGTACAATGAGATTTTGCTTCCGAAACATTTTATTCATAGCGGCTGCCCAACAGATGTCTCAACAGCACTATTAAGTCAATTTGAAAGTATTCAGAGACATAGTCGATTGTTTCTATTTTCCTCTCCAAATGTCGGCTATGGCCAACCAAGCATCAACCAGACACACCAAGCTGTTCCAGCGGTCTAGTCAAGCACACTTATGGCTTCCATTCTCCTTCCGTCCGTCAATAAACAACTCAACGCGTCATGTACCAATCGCCAACCAGCGATTTTCATCGCAATTACTTCATCATCATTTTCACTTGTTCAATTCGGCGTGGTATTTACCCACAGTCGAATCCTGGCACTTGCCTTGTTTGCTTTAGAGAGCAGATTGATGGTTGCTTGTTCAGCGCCTAAAACTTGTCTGCACAGGACATCATTGGCAAACATGTCAAACTTGCCATACGCTACTAATTAACAAATATTTGGAAGAGCTGAAGGAGATACAGTTATGACCAACGAGACAGAGAGTGTTTAGAGGAAGGAGACACATTAGTGGGACCTTGGCCGAGAGGGATCATTATCTACCAATCTCATATTTGTGGCAACCTCAAGTAGTTTGATCAAGGTGGTCTTTGCCTTCTCCAACTAAACTGTTACTTGTTTCAGAACCCCTAGCCTCAGTTTATTCAATAACTTCCACAGTACGGATATGTGTATCAACTATGTTTTCATCCAGGACTTGGACAATTGTGTCTGATGGAACTTTTTAAGAAGCATCAACATGTTTTGAGTGGGCTGACTGGTTTACACCCGAGTCCGCACGGCTGCCTCACAGACTGGTGTATTGCCACATGCTCACCAGGATTCAAACCAAAGGTGTAAAATGCACACGCTGAATGTGGTTTCCATGTAACAGATTTCAACTCCCAACAAATCCTGGAGCATATGCTTCAGGTTGACTGAAAGATGGTGTTCTAACATGCCAGGTCTTGTGAAATATTTCAAAAACTCAACAGCCTTTTCTCAGTTGGTGAAAATGGCGTTCGATAGGCCTTTTTACACGGTGCTGGTTCAAGACAACCCTCCTGAACCGTCACGAGGCGTGTTCGGTTCAGGACGGTTCATTTCGCTTTTACACGGGGACGGTTCGACGATCTGGCCTCGATCCGGCTCCAGGCCGGTTCGTCACTAACATCGTCAATTGGTGGCGCTGATCAATCCTGCTGGCGGTGGAGCTACGAAAATATCACAACCTTCAACAAATAATACAAAATGGTTCACGATGGCGCCGGTGAGATGCAGAGTTTTTGCTTTGGTACACAGCATTTGTATGGAAAGAAAGCTCTTGCTCTCGATAAATTGAAGATTTCACAGCAGTTTCTTTCCGCGGAAAATTTCATGCCAGGAACACGGCAGCTATTCCCGCAAATGACGTCACGCGAGTACCGTGTGCAAACCGGCTCGGAGCCGGTTCGCTTTTACACGCATAAATAAACCCTCCTCCACCGGCCTACACCGGCCTGCACCGACCCGAGACCGGCGATCGGAACCCGCCTCGGACCAGGAGGGTTCAGGACGGTAGGTTCGCTTTTACACGAGGGAAAATGAACCGGCTGGTACCTGAACTAGTCTCGATCCGGCTTGAACCCGCACCGTGTAAAAACGCCTGATGAAAGCCCCGCCAAATAAAAACTTTCCAAATTGGTCTCACTTTCTCCGTAATTCCTAGATCCAATTTCAATTACTGCTTATCACGATTTAAGACACTTCCCAGACTTCGATGTGTTATGTTTCTGTTGTTGTTATTCTCTGGCTAAATTGACGCCTGTTTTTCCCCCTGGTGGTTTCAATTGTTCACTCAAGCCTACCGCCAAGCAAGATAGTTTGTTGATCTAATTTGTTCTCTCATCATTTCGTTTAAAATTCTGATGAATTCACAAGAAACAGTGAGAATAGATGAAATTGACCATCTTAAGCGCCAAATATTGAACATTTACCAAAGGACCCTGATAGATTTCAGCAACTTGCAACTTTTTTATTCATGACTGTTTCATTCTAAGAACAGTAGAGAGCCACGAACTCTCCCAGCTCAATGCAGCAGGGCAAAAGGTCAGTTTAAAACATCCAATTTAACACCCGTCGGGGAAAAAGAGGTAAAAACGTCTGTGTATATACAGGATGTTGGAATGTTCGCTACTTTCTGCCGTTATGTTTTTCAACTGAGACGTTTACCTTAGGTTCCCAGAGAGCATATTATGGAAACCAGTATGTTAGTTTAGGGCAATACGAACGGGTATAAAAACCAGCTGCCGCAATGAGCAAAGACAACCTACCATACCTTTGATGCAAATGAAGCTATCTAGAAACAGCTACTTTCCCAATAATCAAAGATATTTCATAATCTTTTGATGGGAATTTCCGACTTCAAATAAGAATTGCTTCCTGCCCGAAATCCACGTCATATCCCAGCAGTAAGCTTGGTGATATTCACTTCATCCAAACAACAGGCAACACTGCAAACTTTTTCATAATGCACTCCAAGGAATATCACCCAAATTCATTTCAATAGTGGATTTTTCAATTGGAAATCAGGCAACCAAAACAGTGATTACCAATCGAAGGATGATTATTTCTCAACACCGCAACGGTTTGTTTCGTCAAGTTGATTGTGAAATCTTGGCACTGTTAGGAAGACGCTAAGCTGAAATCTATAGTAATCTTCTGTTGAGCTGCAATGAAATAGGCACCGAGTCTGTTTAAGTAAAGATAACCTAATACCTCAGCCTGTCATGCAGACTACTGTACATTTATGTACATGATCATACGAAACCTGACATGAAACCACCAGAGAATTTGAGCTTGCGAGTTTTTTGTTTGTTTTTCAATCTGCGTGAGGGTTATGGAGGAAATGAAATCATGATTAGATTTCATATTTTGAATTATGGCAAGCGGTCGTATGCCTATTCAATCTACATGTACTGAGTCACAAATCCCTCACATTGAGGGACGTCTGGAAAAAGTTGACGGTGAGGACAGGTGCTGTATATGCATAGCAGCACAACTGGATGACGTCACTGCAGTTGATGAAATCAACAGAGGAAGATGGTTTCAGATAGGACACACTGACCCCCTTTATTAACACTAAACCAGTATCTTCAGATTTGATGCCTATGCCTGTGGTGCAGTGAGCTTTGTCTCCATGATTTCGAGGACCACAGCCTGAATCTGCTGACTGGCCTGCCATTGGGTGCATCCCTAATACAGGTATTGAAACCATACTCACTGCATATACAATACAACTCTCAGTCAAAAAGCAAACTCTCAAAACCCCTGGTTTTAAACATGTTCATGCAAATTGCCCCACGCAAGGACTGAAATTCTTCTTGCCATTGCCAATTTAAGTCAGCAAAGGCAAAAACTGCTTTGTAATAAAATTCCATTCTACAATGATTGCAACTTCTGACAATAAATTGCAACTTTCCATATTGGCAACTGTCATTAACAACATGCGATAGATCTACTATAAATCATGAGTCATTTCCCGGCATTGTTTAAGCTTTTTGAACTGATCCACCAGCGGATGGAAACGAATGGCAATGTTACTGTTATGAGCTATTCATAATGATCGAACGATCACTACGCTAGTCTCTGTCATTGGTAAACATATTCCCTATTCCCTTTGTTGTCGGAACAATTCTAGTTTGTTATCATCAATCACGCCACTGTGCAATGTTTGGGAACTTTCCAAGGTGAGGTGGGTATATCTAATTGAGACGTCAAATATCTGAAATTGTCTGCTTATCAAACCAGTCACTAACCCCCCCCCCCCCCCCCCCCGTCCTTACTCCTTCTATGGCAACAACAAGACACGAAGTGAAGCACATACTATGGTTCAGAAGTTTTATTCTGATACTAACCTACAACTTTAAAAAACTTGTTAGATACAAAAGAAATATATTTGGTCCACAACAACTTATCAGTATGAAGATGAATCATCCTACAAAAAACTCAGACCAATTGGAGATTGGAGCGTGCCCTTCTTGATCAAGCTCCAGTCTTCCAGTACAGATTTACTTCTGACACTGTGACCACTTTCCAATGACATCTGAGAGTTTTATGGCATGTTTTCAGTTGACATTGTGTCACTTGGCTCAGAATCGAAGTCTCAAATGGAATATTTCAAAACTTGTTATAAGTTTACTGACGTCAGATGCTTCGCTTCACATGTTGAAATTGAAAACTCCATTCAAATTGACATAGTTCTGATAAACGTTGTATTTTGTTTGCAAATACAGTATCGGCCTCTGGGCAAACTGTATTGGAATCTGTCACTTCAAAATGAAATGTTTCAAAAATAATATCTGAGAGAGAAGCGGAATATGTTTGAAGTCACCAATTAGAATGTGGCGCTATTTTGCCTGAAAGACAAATAGGAATTGTTGACTGTGAGGTCATATTTCAACCTTGACTAAAAGCGTTTTCATTGATTTTGCTGGGAACTATTTCCCCTTAGGCAGATAGCCCTGCCGCTGAAACTTCTATTGAGTCAACGTTCATTTTCATATATTTCATTGGAGAAAAGTTGGGAGAAATTTTTCAATTCTGACTTCAATGGTCTGGCTTTTCCAATAGGTCACCTTTTATAACCAACTGTTACAATTAACTTGTCTAAAACCAGTTATCTAGATCATACTTTCTTCCATCTCCCAACTCCAGGTCATTCAAAATGTAACCCAGTTTATACCGCCTGCTCCTTTTGTTTCAAAATACACAATGATAGGACATACATTTGTAAACAATGTACTTTAAGCTCTGCTTGAGTATCAAATATTCAATGATATGTCATGTCATAAACTTTTCCACATAAAACGACCAATTTTTAATCAAGTAATTGAATTTTATTTCCGTTTCACTAAAAATAAGAGAAATCAACTGAGGCCAGGCGAACCAAAACACAATTAGAGCTAAAACCGCCATGTAAATCATTGCCGATGTAAACATTTTCATCTAATATGTTCCGCAGCAACTCATTTTTACAACTTAATTAAATTTTAATGTTGAGAGTAGGAATGTTCACTCATGGACAAAATGGGAAAATAAAACATGTTTTGAATAATCTATGATGATGGAGATACAATGGGGTTGGAAGCACATTGCTTAATTCATCGTCAACTTGGGTAAGAAATACAGGAATTATGCCTCCACAGTTTAAACCATGACCATGATGAAAGGTCTACTGTACACAACATGGTAGGCTAGGATGAAACACAACTACAGTGATGTCATCGGCATGGACATTGTTTGCCTGTCATATGATCAGTTTGTATACTACAGCAGGAAAGCTGGCTAGGCAAACTGGCAGAGACTGCAGGAGATGACATGAGAGCTGAAACCACGCCATATTTTGATAAGGCATCAACAAAGTGGAAGCCTGAAAAGACACCCCAGCAATCATTTTCAGGATGAACCTTCCTCAAACCAACCTGATGGCTCAGATTGTTTCAGAAAACAAACATGCTAGGAACAAGTTTCCTATCTGTTGATCAGCCACGAGTAATCAATTTGACAAGTCATAGTTTGATAGAACTGCCTAGTCTTGCTCTTCCTCACTTCTAACTGACAGCAACCACCACCTGCCTCAAGTATCATACACATATACTAGACATGAAGTCGCCTTGATTTCTCTACTTAGCACTGGTAAAGCTGAAATAAGAGAACATCATCATCTATCTCGACTACCTGTTGTTAAACAAGGTTTGCATGTTGGATTTGATCCAATCGGGTCCCTTGCCAGTGCAGTGATGTGGGAAGACCATGTTTCAATGTTTGTGGTAAGCAGGCATAACCTGAGGCTTGTAACCTCAGCAGAGCAAGTATAATCACACCCCATTCTCCCCAAGCTACCAGCTAACACATTCCTTTATTATGAAAGTCAAAAACTTGGATGCAAACACTGAGATGTTTGGCAACTCATTCCTTGAGGCCTTGGTTGTTCATAAACATGTAAAAACAAAGTCACTAACTCAACAACGGGTGTTTTAATCAGTTGGCATTCTCCTTCAGACCAACACCAAGTTGATAATGTTCTTTTAAACAACTGCAGTTTTTTCTCTTAGCTTCCCTTTCGGTGATCATTTCCATCAAATTAGCAACTTTTCTCCGGTTTGCCTTCATTTTCAGGAAACTTATCTTTAGGGAAACATTACTTTGCAATTTTCAAAGATTTCTCCCAATGCCCCGACTCCCATAACAAGATGAAAACACACAGCGGCACCCCTCCCACAATAAAGGTCACATGCAATCAGACGAGCCTTCCCAAGCTACCGTAACAGGCATATTGCGCCAGATTTTTTCGCCTTCGTTAATCACGGAGTTCCCAAGAGTCATTTGTAGTCTTCTGGAGTAAAGTCCAACGACTGTTGACCAGAATAATCTTTACATGATGTCGAGTTTCTCCTGTTAAATATGTAGGTGATTTGGTTCAGCTTCTGGTGAGGCAGACTCTAGATTACGGAGTAATCTTTTAACTCTGCCTAGGCCACCAAGGCACACTGCAATTATCCGTTCAACGTGAGGGACATGTCCTTTACGATGTTGATGGAGTAGCATAGATTGCCATAGGTTTCCTCTGCCTGTCATGGCATGAATGAGTTTTGTTAGGAAGATGACAGACAGCTCAGGATAGGGAAGTTTCAGCGGTGTTCAGGGTATCAAGAGGAACTGCCTTGCCAGTTATGATGGATCATTTTTTGTGGCAGAAGTTTTGACAGATAACTATTCAGACCTCATCTTCTTTCCTGAATAGATTCCTGAACAAAAAAGAAAAGAATTTCTTCCTCAGGGTGACAAAGTAACCATCAATAGAAGGGAAATATCAACCATAACTAAGAAAGTACAGAAGCTCAGAAAATGAAAGGTCACCACCAATGGTTTATCGATCAGAACAAGTGGCATTATACAAGAAAGATTCCCCTAGATCCGACAATGAATATGAGGCAATTATGAAACAACATCGCTGTATTATATATCAGCCCCTCAAGGACCATTTTCTCGAACAATTAGGGAATGGTTGTGGTAGTTAGGAAAATTTGAAATTAGACTCGATGGCCATAAATCATAAAATAATCAATATTCTGCGGCACACTGAGACGCTTCAAGAAGATTGATGCAAATTAACCTCACTTATCATTTCTTGAGGGAAGAAAGATCAAAGCGAAAATTTGAGGGCGAAATTCTCTGAAAAAGTGGCAAGTTCAAGAATAACACGGATTGTATGTTGATCCCACAGCACTGAAATATGTGCTGATGCTGAGCATTGGTGAGATATTTCTAATTTAGATATGAGGGATGGCCATTTTGGGGACTGTTTTAGGACCTAGACACTACACATCAGTCATGAGGAGGAGGATGAAAGCATTAGCAAGTAGTGACTTTCAGGTGAGTCTCTGGAGATCTCCAGCTAGACCAGCTACCTGGCCCTAGCCCTGGCTGTCCCTGACCTCATGAATCAAGCCAACCGGTTTTGGTCCAGGTATAAGGCAATTAGTCAGCAAAAGGAAGGCATCAACCAGGGGGAGGCCAATTAGTCCCACCAGAAACTTACCAATACCGGACACTATTATAAGGTAACACAATCATGGCCGGATCCTGAGCGAACAGTGGAATATTGCAGGTTATATCATAATGTGATTACAAATGTCATGGGAGAGCACAAACTGTTTGGAAAGACAAGGTTCTGAGAGTTTGTTGAACATCTATTCAAACTGGTATGATGGTGTTGACAACCCTTGACTTGCTAAAACGTTATGTCAAACTTAAAACTGATTACACAATTTCATGGAAATACAGCTCACTGAATACTAGACGAGATAAAAACACTGAACAACATCGAGACGTTTAGAGGAACAACTGGAGCGACATTAAAGTACACGTAATTAATGATAGAAATAATCCTCATGAAAGGACACGTATTGGTGTAATTAGCAAAACGCTTAACGAGGAGGAGGCAGATGGATTGAGATGGATCGGAAATGAACGCAACATTAGCTCTGTTTTTCCATCAAGATAAATGCTTGAATAAGAGCTGTAAATGACAATAGAGTGAGAGAAGGGAACAAGATCAAGGAAGCTGCTCTTCACAGCTGGAGATTTTTCAGTTGAGGGAAATTCTTTCATTATATGGAGTCTATAGGATGCAATTGTGATGATTGGGTCTGGGTGCAGATGGAATGGGCCAAAATGCAGCTGACCAAGCCTGAGACTGCAGATCTGATCAGTAGTTTTAGCAAGCCATCTGGAACAGCCAATCCAACGAAGTGCACTGCCAAATCTGGAATTATGATGCAATAGAAAGGGATAGGGACAATGAAAATTCACAACCAATATCAAAGATTTTAAAAGATTTTTTTTTGAAATTTGAAGAGGAATGGGCCATAGGAAAGAAACATCCAACACCAACTAGAGTGAAACATGAAAACTGCTATACATCCTCCACGCTTTGTCGAGGAGGTGAATGGTCAACTAACAATAGGGGGCGCACTGCTTTCCTTCGAGGTCCATGACAGCACTCACAGAGCTGAAACCTGTTACCTAACTCTCATCATGTGACAAATGGAATGTTGTGTGATATCAGACACACTGTACCTTGATGCCACGCTTGATTTGTCACACGAGAAGAAGTTTGCTGATCCCGAAATCATGATTTTTCGACAATGTGAGTGCAGTCATCAGGCCTTGAACAAAAGCTGCAAGGTGAATACTGTCCAAACCATTCACTGCTTCGATAAAACACAGACAAGATGATGGACACCAAAACCAGACATACACCTGTGGATAGGATATAACGAAGGAAGGAACAAGAGAGAAATTGCACTTAAACCAAAAGTAATCAGAAAGAGTTGTGTAAACCTGAGTTGATTGGAACCCCCTGTACAGTTATATAGATGCCGTGAACAAATGTACAGAGATTTCCAACCAACAAGGGTTAAACTGAACTAAGATAATGTTGTATTGTGCTTGAATGAGACGGATAACTACCTTGACGCTTCCCATAGCCTCGGCCTGCGGAAATGTGAATAAAAAACATTTTAGCATTCATGTCATTCAATATCAGTATCAATGACAATATCACAGTTATTACAGAATTGAAAATTTGCAGGAAAAGATAGTGAGAAGCTGAGATGCATTGCACTCTCATGATATGGTCCGAGTCATAAGAATCTCAAAATATACATGTACCAAGAAACAAACACTTGAAAACATACATCAATGGACAGGAGAAAGACAAAGATCGGCCCCCCCCCAGCAATTTCAACCATAGGATTCCAGCTGCATTGAAAAACACAGCAGATAAATCCAAGGTAACTGAATTTCCATTAACAAGAAAACCTTGAAACACACCCTAGCTAAACCTTCACAAAATAGATTTTTGATTGCATTAGATATAAAGTACAGCGCTGTGATTGTGTTTATTTTAGGCCTCCATCTGCCAGGGAACCATTATCTTGGAAATTAGATGGCGGTTTGTATATGACAGTTATGACAAAATATAAGGGGAAAAGACTTGCTGCGTGAGCATGGTTGATGAGGATTTGAGAATCATGATTGAGAGTCTCCTTTTGCAGTGTCACAAAACTTGAAATTGAACAGTAATAATGGGTTCTTTCTTTAATGATCAAGAAGTCACTCTTGGGTGAATTGTAACATATGTTGATATCATGCAAGGATGCTTCAATTCAGCTGCAACATGCAAATATATCATGTATTTCATGTTGCATTATAGTTGCATCCAATATGCCCAAGGGTTTTCCATATATGATAGATTGAAATACCAATTAATCACTAATTAATCATGATAATGTGCTCTGCCATTAGTAATCTATGTATGTGTTCATTAAAATTCATCTTAAGTTGATGAGGGAGACTGACGGCTGTCCCTGGGCTAATTAGGCTCATCAGGCTATCACTTAGTACCCTCTGCCCAGGTGGAGCATGTATAATGGATTCTCCAAGGCTGCTCAAGGCTGCTTCAAGGTTGGAATCCTCCTTGGCCAACCTTGTGTGAACTCAAGATGACACAAACCAGATATTACAAGTATACCATGCAGATACCTCTTTGTCCATTGATTCTTAGTAAGACTGATGTGACGCATAACGTAGCTTATCACCATTTACTAAATTGGACCATGCAAGTGCAAGGCTTTACTTTCACCTATTACATGCCATTAGTAAATGCATTACAGAACACCATTCAGTCAATATATTCTATACTGAACATAGCAAGGATATAAATAATTGATTATCAATTATGCCTGTCACAATGCATGAAGGAATGATTTTTACTTTAGAACACCTGCTGATACTGAACACACTCAACCTGTACACTGTAAGTGTAGGTGAACTTTAGCAGACTTTAGACGACTATAAGATGGCTTGAACCACCAGAAGATGGGTCAGTTAATCATTCTTTGTACCTTTGATTAACAGCCTCTGACCATCCGCCATCCCAGGATGTTCAATTCTACACAATAATGTATGTCCATACATACTGCTGACTCAGCAAGTTTGCTTTGGCAATGCAGACAACAGCTCCCGACATCAATATTTTACAACAGCTGATAATGGTATGAATATTTGAACACCTGATGACGTAAATGCCCATGCCGAACTCCATGTACATACATGTACAACACCTGACTGTTTCCATCGGCAAGAATGGGTTCCCATCCATCACAGAACGGCGCCACCATTGCTTTACTGATACTGGATGCCCGATGTAATAAGTCTTCTTGAGAACGCATGGCTGTGCTACAGGTGGATGTAGGCCACCTTTACAAAGCAAACACAGACAAATTGCTCTATTTTAAAGCAAATACTTTGTCAGGACTCAACTTATCAGCCACCGCAAAGTCTGGTGATTCGGTGGTCAATCAATACAGTGAGAACGATGCCACTATACCCCATATAACTGAATGCTCACTCAGTACAGAACTATCAGCCCAACTGGCACCACCAACATCCAAACCTAAAGCCATTTTGCATATGTCACTCTTAATTGGCCTCAGGTATCTTTAATGTAAAGGACGCGCATCAAAATGACACATCCCCTCCAGCTGTCCCAGGACCCCTCAAGAGTCAATATAAGAGAGATTAAACTGCTATCTTTAATTGATCACTTCATTTCAGTTTGGTCACATTTGATCCCTTTCTATTGATTCTGCGGATGTTTTTAATGAAATCCTTGCACGATTGACCCGACCTTGACTTGAGGCAGAGATCTGACATACCATAGCCTTGTCATGACAACACTCTTCATTACGCATGCACTTTATCACATTGATCCATTCTCTATTCGTAATCATTGACAGTAAGCCCTTTTTCATGTCCAATTCCATCCTGGCCAGAGATGAACGTGTAATGCATTCCAAATCATCTGGCCCCGCAATCTATTTTCTCATCTGTCACCATCTTTGCAGGATTTTGAGCAGTTCAAAACTGTGCTGAGTAGGGGAGTTTAATCGACCCTTCAGACCACCAGCAGCAAGCCAAGCAAACTGCCCGACATAGATTTGGACCATCAATTCAATATCTGAAACTTCGTATCGCAAATTCTGAGCTTCAAGTCTTCCTTCTTTACCACTCTTCCTATCCTTGGGGCTAGGGATGGATGGTGGGATATGAATAACCTGTTATGCGATGATGATACTTCCATCACAAAAACTTTCGGCATTGGCACCATACGCTTCGACTTTCTGCTTTAACATCAAGAGTATATTCCAATACAGATACATGTGCTCGAATAAGATGAAGAAACTGGAGCATCAGAGTGGATGATGCAAAGCTTGTTGTTGATGGGAGTCAGAAGCACTTTTAGCTTTGATGTAAACAGTCATTATGATTTATGCTCCTGAGAACATGGAAAGTGTTCTAAGGCAATTAGATTACAAAGACACTCATTATGTTGAAAATGGAACAGTGATTGCCACTGAGAACTACATGTATATACTGAACCTCGAAAAGGTTCATCAGCCTGATGTCAAACAGATTACTAAAGGCTATTCTTTCATACCACAAAAACATTGCTCAGAATATTCATCTGTACCTTACGAGACATCAAATGAGCCAGACTCATCAACATGAAAAATCCATGTTTTACAAACATATAGACAGGAACCCAAGTGGTTCATCACCAAGGACACCTACCCATTGATGTATCACTGCATGCTACATTATGCACATCGCATACATCGGCAGACATCCCACGCAAAGTGTGAGGAGCACGTAGCCTTGAGAATGACACGATCACTTAAAGAAAGCACATCAAGGCTGCAGCATGAACATCCATGATTGATTCATGGACAGCCATAATCTTGTCCTAAGCCAACCCCAAAGTGATGTCATCAGCTTTTGGCATTCGGCAGGTGTCGTTGCGATTAAAAGGGAGACAAGTTCTGTTGGGATGACACATGACCCCAGATGAAACGTCAAGGACGCAGACAGTACAAATTGTAGATGATTGATCGATGATGGTAATTGAAACACCACCCTATAATTATATTCCCCTGGTGGTATTCTTAGGAAGACAATTTATTCTATCGAAATATCATGTGGTTTTGTTCTTCAAGCATGCACATTTTGCCGGCATCGAAAATATCATCTCCCACATATCAAAGAGTATAATGTGCTCAATCTTCAAAACCTATTTTCAACTCAATGGCAAATTTTGAATTCAGATTTGCCTCCTCATTCAAGATGAATCTGAATGGAAAACGCTTCCAGGGAACGATGAAAAATGTTATCACATGACGCCAATTATCTCTTATTGCACGCATCATCAAAGGAAGCGATTTGTAATTTCATCTTGGAGGAGAATAATCTTAGCATCTACATCAGCAATAGCCTGCAATTAGTTAAAGTATACTGTCGGTGTATCACTTATGGTGGTAGATAATTTGTTTATGAAAATTGCATTTGGTTCATTTTTCACCCAGATCCCTATTCTTGGTGTTATTCCTGTTGTTATGGAGCCATTACAATGCATATGTTTTGTGCTCCATTGATTTGTTCAATGTCTGTTTTTAACACAGAATAGATTATATAGCCACTCCAGTCATAACACTTGTCAGACCTTGAAATAATTTTGAGAAACATTCCTGCTAAGTTCTTCCCGACCAACCAGTGAAAGAGAGGGCTAGTGCGCAGAGCTTTTCTCACACCCCATGACCCTATCTCTCCAACCAGCAAGCAAAAGAACGTCATTACCTACGAGTGCAATCTGCCACAAGCAATCGCCGTAATTTCCATATCACCATTTGATCTATGGCTTGGAACAAATCAAAAGCATTTTTTGTAAAAAGTCAATTCCATTGGAAAATGGATCAAACAATCCCACGGTTCTGAATGAGCATCGGACAAATCCCACAGTGAATATGTAAAATATACCATGACAGAAGTGAAGTCAAATGTACTAAACTTTCAACACATTTTAAACAAGTTGCACTACCAAACATATGAGAATACTGAGCCAACTCTACTGAAGTCAAACTCCAAACAAGTTGATTTTCTGTCATTGTTGGCAGGACCAAGTGTGGTTCCATTACGTGTAATTTACGTAAATATGGATAAACCGGCCACAGGAACCGAGCTAATGAAACACCAACAATTAGATGGTTGTTTTATGCTGAAAAGCCAGCCTTTCATCGCAAAAGATGAAATATTGAGATTGGCGTACATTGTGCAGTAGAACATGAACCACATGACAAGGTCGAATGGAATGAAATATGGGCAAGCCGCGGGCTAGTGGTCATCAGCATCGCAAGTTTGATGCGTTATATCACAGCTTGTTTGTAATATTACGATAAGTGGTAAATCATCACAAGGATGGATGTGCCGCATAGCAATGAACTGCTGGATAAAGTACAAGGCAACTCTACATGCTGTGAAATCAACTAAACTATGGTTTATAGTTTTTAAGATTTTAAGCTCTCACTTGCTGCCATAAGTGATGAGGATTTGCTCCAAGCCACCTTATAATACTTCTAAACTAAGGCAAGATGACGTGAGCCCCTATTGATAGAAGACACCATGCACTTTTTAAATATTTTGACGTTCTATTTGCAATGGAACTGTCAATGATAACATGATGAGACCAGACTGGGGAAATTAATCCTCAGCTCATCATGACAAACTTTGTCCTTTGGTAGTTTTGGTGAGGTAAAAAGGTTGTAGTTGCTTGTACCCAAGCTACAGCTGCTCTAGCTACAGACTGGACCTGACATACAGTGAAGAACATCCATCTACTCTCTACATCAAACAGTAAAGGCTGTACATGGTGAATGAGTGTAGGGAAAGCAGCTCCTGCTTCCCAGTAGGCAGGCAGAATGTGACTCAGAGGCTCTATTTCCAGGCAGGGATGTGCTAAATATACCCAACGGAGCATGCCTGGTATGTCTAGGGACCAAGACCAAGGTCAGTCGAGGTCGTCATCACATAATCCCCACCATGTCGTCATCAATGTATGATTATCACTGAATTTCATCAATCTCACAGTCCCCATGTAGCAATTGGTCATTATGTTGAGCCAAAACTGACTATTTGTGACCAGAAGGTAGGCAGGTATCCAATCTGCATGATCTTTGACTCTGCCACAGCAGCCTTACACTAAACTTAACAAAGATCAAAAGAACCTCTACGAGCATATCATGAGTTTGACCATTGATAGGGCTTTGACTTTGAGACACAGCTAGATGTGACCATCATAACCTCATACCCAATGCTCTTTCCTGCAACCACACCCCTCTCAAAGAAGTGAATTTGGCGATAATGAGAGGAAAGTCATCGTTTACAAATGAGGCGAGACGGTGAGCACCAGATTAATGTCTCCTTACCATTCGCCCAAGGTGAAAAGGTCATCTTGATGACATCATCATCACCCCTCACATCTATCACTCAGCATGGAATTATAGGTGCAATAAGATGGTGACTTTATTATGGTAATATGCAGTTAGTTTGATGTAATTTGGTCGTTATTGGGCAAACCAACCCGTCACTCTGCATGGAAGTCAAAATAATAGAACTATGAGACTATAGGAAAACAATTCCAGCTGCAGGGACAGAAAGGGGAGAACAATGTATTCTTAACACAACTCCTGCACTTTTCATATGAAGCGGAGGAGGCAAGATACACAACAACCTTGATGGTCATGAAAATACAGAACTTCCATTGCTAACACAAACATACTCCTCAAACTAAATCTGAAGAAGGTTTTCACTGAAGACAGTCATCAAACCAAAGAGGATATTGTTAAGTATGAACCTGGAGAGGCATTATTAGCCTGGGGAATTGCACCCTTGATGACAAAAAACATGGCACTTATCAACTATTAGATACCAAAACAGACAACTTAGAAAGCTCTAGACAAACTACTCCATCTAAGGAGATTGCCAAGGCAAATGTCAAAGGATGAGGCGAAGGCATACTTAAGTCACTATATATAGACGATCTTATATAAACCACTCTCTTTCACATTGCCAAGTCTTCAATGAAGTTATCGACTCTACAAGCCTGCTGAGTATACACACTCGCTAGTTAGTGCATGTGAATGTGTATATGATGAAGGTCTTCTCCTTTATAGATTTTGGATAAAAGCCCAGAGTAAGTGGATATAATAATGGACTCTTGAGAAATATGAGGAGCCTCATGTGCCCAGCCACCCTTAATTGCCAACTGCACATCAGTCCAAATCAGTGGTGGACCTCATGTGGGTGTTCAGACAGCATCCATTGTGATAATGTGGGTAATACTTCAGCACCAATCAAATTAACAGGTTGGAAATAACCAGCGTTCGAACCCTTGTGGAAATCGTTTATAACATTCTCCTGTATAAAGATAGGAAACCCTAATCAAGACCGGACCAATTGCTTTCTTAATAGAATGAATACGACACTTACCTATTGATTTGAAGAAAGGCCAGATCAATATGAAAGAAAGAAAGAGTAGAACAACATGAGATAATGATCTCATATATATCAATTATTGCTTGAAATGTGAAAAGTCGCACAAAGAATGAGCTGAAAATGAAAAAATGTGTCATGTAAAAGGTAACAGGGTGAAGGCTAGCTCATCAATTGCATTCACAATTCTCAGGATTATGGCAGGGACAGGCTTTCCTTGGCTAGCTTGACCCCATTTTACATCGATTCAGGAGACACCAACTCTCAACTTTTGAATCGGCATCAAAAGCAGTGAGCTCCACGTCCAGTGTCTGCATGACCCCACTTGGAAATCCCAAACAACTTGAGATTGAAAGGTGTTAAATGCCATCAGATTTAGGCCCAGAGATGAGGCAAATCTATGCAAAGCCAAATCTCTTCGATGAATATAAATCTGATGAGCAATTCGTATTCATTCATGCTGTCGTAGGCTGACATGTTGCATCAACGATAGAAGACAGAAAAGAAGAGCGGGAAGCGATTCGGCGTTTACCGTGTTTACCGCTCTCCGCTGTTGGGGAAATAACGTGGATCAACTCTAATATCCTGATCGTTGTCAATCAATTCGGTATTCGCAGGAAAAGAGACTTTTTTCAGATATAAGGGCCGTTTAGACGACAGGCGAAAAGACCGCATTCGGATCGAATCTGGATGAATCCGGATTAAAACCACCCAAGGCGATGGTACCTTTTTAGTCCGGATGCAACCACATTGATCCGGATCTTTTTGCGTTTACACGACGAAAAATTAATCCGGATTCGGGACGCATCCGGATTTTTTCGCGTCGTCTAAACGGCCCTATTGGGACAGCAGCATCTGAGCCTGTACTTAGCAAGAGCTTGCACTGACAGAAGTTTTCATGTTGTATCATGAAGCACAAAACTTCCTTGTTTTCCTGCCTCCATATGATGCATCCCAAAACACCAGCCACCTGATGCAAGGCGACGATACGCTGTATAAAGAACACAGACGAGAAACGCAGAATGTAATAAAGAGAGTTTGTTATTAGATTGTGCTGATGGCATCGATGGATGGCAAGCGTTATTAGCTGACCTCCCGCGGAAAAATATCCATACCGTGCAGGCTCCCTGGCAACAGGAGGTGACATGCTTTTTTGCAACCAACGAGATTCTAATGTTCATTTGCTGGGATTAGGTTCTTAGGGAACATGACACAATTTTATTTCTGAGCGTATTTTTTAAAATTTGAAGGAATGGTCAGCTCTTTATTGCTTCTCTCAAGTGATGTCGAGCACGAGAAAAGCGATACGAAAGTAATCATTTCCACTCGCGCGCCGAGAAACGTCAACTTATTACATTATCTGGCCTTGAACCTGAGCTGAAGCTGGGAAACCAACCGATATTAACCAGTGTGGGAAAAAGTGCCAAGTAGTCTTTATATTTATTGGTGCTTGAAGCCAGAAAAATTACATTTAGATTGCCTGTAATTATCAATTATAATCATTAGTGATGAAGGATGCATGACTGCAGGAAAGTTTGCAATGCTTTGATATCGACCAGGTTTTATATAGCGCAATAATAGGCTGCATGGCTAAACAGAAATATCACTAGGCTCTTCTCATATCTATTTGACTTCTGATCAGAGGAAATATTCTGACGGTGACTGGTGCCCGTTTCTTCACAATCTTGGCACGACCCAATATGCAACTTGCCATTCTAGTGACTGGTTTGATCAAGCAGACGTTGATACTTCTTTTCAACATTTCCGCACCAAGATCAATGATTTCCATTTTTCGTTATCGTATAAACGAACGCCATGTTAAAAAGTTGTGTTGGTGATAAACTCTCGATATTAACAGCTCACAAATCTGACTCAGATCAATCAGAATCATTAGATATAAAGCAGCGACACTGGAAAAAAGGGACTTGTTTCCAATAGGAACGTTGAGGATTTGTCATAACTGTCATTAGTCTGATGTATTGGGAGGAACACCTGGGTGCAGGTGTATCACGATGGGGGAGGTTGGCAACAAGATGGATCTGCATATTTAGAGACTTTGATGACTAAGTAATTGTTAAACTTCCCTTTTGAATAGCATGTTGGATTTTGATTTGGTAAAGTAGGAATTTTGGATCAATCAATACTTTTTATCAATGATGCGAAATGGGAGAAAAATCCACTAAGATACTTAAATATAGCTGGTATTCTGTCATGTTTAATATCATCCATTAGGATCGGTTATATCTCAGTTGTGATATCAACAACTGCAAGCGTTATGTGACACTCTGTATAATTTGGCTTCTCCTCTCGTTAGCAGCGAAATGCTAAAACTAAAATTTTTCTTGCGATCCAGAATTTATTTCTTCTTCCATTCATAAAGCAAAACTAACCCATTTGCCTTCAAAAACTAGATCTCTTAAATTAGATGAAAATTAATAAATAATTGGATAGAATAATGAGCAGAATTCGTTATGCTATTCAAATGAGCATTGCTGACAGAAAGAAAACCTTTTTAAGACAACTTTCACCAGAGGCCGTAAACTTGATGAAGGAAAATGCTTTTTAATGATAGAAAGTCATTTTCTCAGAGGAGGTTTTATCCTGGAGATTACTGTTCCAAACCAATGCTTTTCCTAATGGAAAATATCTTATATGTTATGCATGAGAACGAGAAAAACTGATTAGAAAATGCTGAGAGAAATTGCTTGGCATTTATCTGTCATTAATGATCAAAAGAAAGTTTTAGAAAGTACTTATTTTGGAATCAATGAAATGTGATGTACAGTATCAAGAACCACTCCCAAGTGACATTCACATGTGATGGAATGCATTTGGCCAGAAAAACAGACAAATATTTTCCCGTAAAATCCTTTCTACGAGGTCAATTATCAGGCCAATGACTTAAGTCTGTTTGCATACAGGTTCTGCTTAAGATTAAAATCAAATTCCCTTGATTCTAATACGTTTTATACTAAACCATGGTAAAGTTTGTCGAAAGAAGGCTTCCAGTGATTCACTCACAACATGTGAAAAGGTAGAAGAAATGGGCAAGACTAGTGAATCAAATCATGATCAAAGACATGATAGACACATCTAGCATGAATGAAATTAACAAGAATTCATACCTGGAGCCAGAAATAAGTCTCAAATATCTCATCAAAGTCTCCACAAAGAAATCAGTTAATCCAAAATAATCCAAAATACGAGCACATACTTCTCCCATGTCTAGCATAGAAGTGATTCAAAAAATAAATTTTGAAATGACAGTTGTGGATGTTATGTAATAAGACATGTGACACCATAATAGCCAATCAAGCAAAATGACAAATGAATCAGAATAAACATTGCATTGTTGCCAACAATAAGAAACATACGTGGGACTGTGTCCAACTCTGTTAATCCCCTATTACTCTAAAGCATGGAATAGGGGGGCTTAATGCTTTGAATAGGGTTTATATTGTTATATTGTGTTGTGTGAGGTGCTGCGTGTGGTCAATACACAAAAACTTGATCCACTAATGTGAACAACTGATTTGTAAACCACCTGATTTTCCGATGAACAGATGAAAGAGATGTTTTTAAAGCAAACGACTACTTCTAAATATCAACGCTAATGACAAGTTCAAATCATAACTCATCTCATCTTGCTTGAAAAAAACACATGAGACCCATAACAAGAAAAACTCCAGCAACCGATGAGCGATTATCAGAAGACATAAAAGTCTCATTACATTTAACATTTTCGCACGGGTCTCCGTCTCCTGGGTGAACCGAGCGTACAAGATTGATGAACATGTGGCCGCCTTCTATTAGTCGAGTCTTGATTAATGCACGAGCGTGAATCAATGAAAACTTCATTTCCTTCTCATTACATTTCAAAAATCAGATTCGTACCGTTAAAAAGATGAATTATGATGCTATAATCGGCATAAACGCCCAAACGCCCACAGGAGTGTAATTTGAACATTGTGAGGAAATCAGATGCCGATGCATCTTTTTCGTCCGATTTGGAGAAATCCAATCAAATTTTTGTTCAGGAGTAGGAAATGTTGGGAAATTACAATCAGACATGAGAAACTTTAAACCGATTACCCCACCACAAAACTTTTTAGATTTGAAGATTTAAGAATTTTTGCTGGGACAACTGCCTTTATGACTAGAATCAAGTAAAGATTACCATCTACTTGTTAGAGCCCATAAACCAACTTTAACAGAAAGGAACCATAACTGGTTTTTATCAAATTAAAACTGAAGTCAGAAAATCACGAAATATCAAAAAACGCCTGATTTTCTAAGACATCTTATCATAAAACACGCCATTTCGTTTCACTCGCCTGCGATCACACATGCATTGGACATAGGCAGATGGTGATACGGATGTCGTCAACCACACATTATGTTATGGTGATATTAATGCCACACTGAACAGACTGACACTTTTCTCTGCATGGAGAATTTCTATAACTTGCACCTCGAATGCTAAATGTATTAAATCAATGAACGAAACCAATGAAAGGGACGCTAACGTCTTGGGTTGAATAATCCATGATGACACATTCATCACATCATCGCTGGCATCTTAGAATCAAACAGCCTGATAAATCTCAATAGCCACGGCGATAATACTCGGTAAATTTCAAAAGATGCTCACCAATCGATATTCTAATCACGTCGGGATGCGGGAATACCGCCCTAAAACCTTTTTTTTGTGATGAAATGGTATCACACACTTGAGAAGGCATGAAGTGAAAGTTATTCAACCCAGAAAATAACTGGATATCTTGTGCCGCATTTCTAATATGGAAGATATCTGACATTGGAAATATGATATCAGGCAGCGATGTCTTCTAAACTGATGATCAATTCTGGTGTCAAGGCAAGATCTTGAACTCTCAACAAGGAGAGTGATCACATGACTAGTGTTCTTCATGAGAGATTGTATTTCTATTCACAGTACTGGTCATAAGTAATACAAGGCAACGTTCGTTTCCAGCAACACCTGTGCTGCGCCAACATGCTTTAATCAGTTTTGAACACAAGCTTGACTTAGGCGGTTATTCCAGTGACCTTCCTACTCTGCTCAGACCAGGAGATGAGACATTGAGTTAAACACTTTTAGTTACCACAGGTGACTCTTATGGTAAAGAGCTGACTTAGGCAACAATATCAATTTGGCCAAAAAATGACTTTGGCATTTGTTTTATGAGGGTGACGATATTCAGAATTGCCAGCGGAATAGTGTTGCATTAATGAGGGAGTGATATTGACCATTCATCACGCCCTCATTGCCTATGCATAGAAACATCTCGCAAAGTGAAGAGGAAAAAATAGCCTATGATTAATGTCTGCACAGGTCCACGCTGAAGTGAAAAAGAACGACCTGCAACATTGTTCCAAATGAACATCTTTTCCGATAATTTATAAATTGCATGGGCAGGAAACTGGACTTTTTAGATACAAGGAAACTTATCTTGAAACGCGCAACACTAATAACCAGGTCCTAAAAAAGCTCTGCTATAGTGCTGCTTTCGGGCCTTGAATGAAAGCGCCAAGTCATGTATGACATAATCAGACATGCGCTGCAGTTGTGAATAAATCATGAACTGCATGTTACAAGGGTATTTGTCCCACTTGGCAGAATTATACGCTTACATCAGTGTACTTGAGCACTCCCCAAACAATCGATACCTGCCAGTTTAGAAGGGCCATGTCTTGAATAATTTATGGTGAACCAGGGTTGGAAAAGGAGGTCTTGTGTTCAATCAATATGGCTATGGTTAACCCTTCTGAACTTCACCCCTAATATGCTTAAAACATCACTATTTATGACTGCATGCAACATGGATAATGCCATTCAATTAGAACCCTTCTTGACATTTGTGTGCCAATCATAACCTGTGACCATTTCAAACAAGTCCATACCACCCATTATCAAGACCTATCACACAGCTCTCAAGTGATAAAGGATTTCATTCAGGAGGCTTTCAGCCCTAATCCGACAAAATGCCTGCTCAGACTACAAAAGTCACCATACCATGTTGAATGTTTACTGAAGGTGATCAGCCAGGTTTGACGGGTAATGCAACTCGTGTCCCTGAGGAATCCTATCTTTATCAACAGCCGGTCCCAGCGCTATGCCACCAAATCTACCAGAATGGCTGTCAGGAGATAAAATAATGAAAACTGGCATCATAATGGCTCAACTTTGAAAGGAGCTTTTCCCATAGGCATGTCATGAAACCACAAATAGCTGTATGATTCAGTTTAACATGCGAGAGATCAATAAAGGTGAACTTATTTTCATAAATCTGAAGACAACAAACTACCAATCAGCATAAAGATTCAGAGATGTCTGCTCACAAAATATTTCATCGAAGCCCCCTGTTTTTTGAAGTAGCAATAAATAAAAAGTAATCTGTACCACTTCTAAGATAATCCCACAATGTGTTGTGGATTGCCCAAACCAAAAGCATGCTTATGACTTTCAATGGGTATCTTTATGTCATCTAGGATGACGACCCTACTTGTAGGCACATGTTCTATTCAAAAATTCCATTTACAACATCACTAATCCTTGTAATTAATTCAGACCCATCCATTCTGTTTAAGGAATTGAACCCGAGGCGGAGGACCTTGGTTGAGTTACCAAGACACTCGAGGGTGGAGCTAAAATACAGTCCAAACCCGAGCCGACAGGCGAGGGTTTGGACGAAATTTTAGCTCCACCCGAGAGTGTCTTGGTAACTCAACCAAGGTCCGAAGCCGAGGGTTCAATTTCTATTCTAAAATACCTCAAACTTAAAAAGATAGGCCACGAAATAACTTGAATATGTGCGAATTTGGCAAATTCCATCCATCGCCTGCCCGGAGCGCCGGTAGCGCCGTTGTTTACATTATGTTAGGGCAGCGCGTATAGGAAGTCCGGATCGGCTCGCTCAAGTGACGCTAAAATCCGCGCAAATGGGCTATTTGGAGCGTTTTTCTCAGCAAATATGTGTAGTGCTCATTAAAAAACTTAGGGTGGTTGATGCTTCCTTGGCTGATTTGTGTTTGAAGCAGTGTTTTGAGAGCCTCAAACTTCTGAAGTGAGCTGTGTGCATGGTTCCACATTTTAGTGCAACCCGAGGGAACTTTGGTAGAGCATCTTGGTTGCGTGTCCAAAACACTCCACTCTCAGAACGAGGCTTATGCATTTTCCATTTAAAAGTTGACTTTACGGTACCAAGGTATTTTAGAATATATAACATAACAATACTTCAAGTGCAATAGCAGAAATTGCATTGAAATGTAAAACATAACACTGAATGCCTTGATTGCCTGACATTCTTTCACATGAAAAGTGCCATTCAATAATCCTATGCCAAGAGCCTCATGCTGATATCGATTTTACATCTAAACGCTACCTAATTAATGCTAGGATGAATGGCCATGAATGCAGCTAGTGCAATGCAAGGTGAACATTGTCGTGGGCGGTGTAGGCCGCAGGGAATCTGTATAGCAGAGCAGAGGTGTCATCGAGAGATGAAATAAACTTCTGGTATAGTAATCTGTCAAAATCAAAATTGTGGGAAAAATTTTCTTCATGAATAATAGAAATGAAATGTCTCGAATATATGTTGCGGTGCATAGTACATGAACCCACTCGTGTAACTGAACAAAACTGAGATCTCCTGGGATATTTTAGAGGACAATGACATCACAATGATGTCAACAGAACAAGACAATATGAAATGAATAAAGGATCAGTTTCCAGATCAAACACCCTCAAGGCTTGCATCGATTCCAGTCTAAGCTGTGCATTTTGTCACTACATTTCTCTGATTTCAATGTTGTACTGGGGAAGATTTACCCAGTGCCATGGCATCATGATGCGTGCACTTAACAGGTGGCATTTACAAATTCCACAGTGTATGCATAATGATTGGTAACATACTACTGTTTGGCACATATTCCTGACCCTCTCAGGGCAAGGAAAGCAACATCACAAAGTCACCATCTTCAAAAGCTGGTTTTGTTTTCTTTCATTTTTGTTCAGGCAGTCAGTGAACAAGAGAAAGATCTATTGGATGGTGGTGAATAACCTGTCCCCCTCCCACCTTCTAATCTGGCACTATAACAAGCACCTGTAGCATTCTATACAGATTGCGTTTACTTTAATCGGCCATATCATTATGTTGACACTCCTAGTCCAATATGGCACAGCTGGTGAAGTTTCAAGTCAAAATCAATAAGGTGAGATGTAAACACACAAGATTTGTAGAACAGATGAGAGAGATAGGCCTATGTTGGGAAATATGAGGTAGGCCAATACATGTGCATTGTTCCCACATTTCGAATTCAATGTCAGATTGATGAATAAAACTCTTGTTGTGAGTAGATTTCAGAATTGATTCTAAATTGAGGCGACCATCCCTACCAATCCCACGGAACAGCTGACTCCAATCACCTGTTAACCAACAGTTAAAGTACTACTCTTAACAACAGCCAACTTTTCCTGTGCTGGAACAGGATCAGAAACACAAAGGTTGATCGAGTAATTGCAGAATAATCACTGTCCTAAGAAATTGACGATCAAACAGTCAAGTCGCAGAAAGCTATTTCTCCAAAGAATTTATTAATACATGCTTTGACGTCAGAAATCCACGCCAACACCCCTGATCCCATTATCAACTCCGTGCTAGACAAAAACCAATAGTACCACAGTGATGTTGGGGGAGTGAGCATATACATAGAGGGAAACCATAGGGAACTACGTCAGAGACAATCCTATTATTGTTAAATCGAATTGGGAAAGGCCAGTTACAATACCATTGTGACAGATTTTGAAGAAGTGGCTTTTTATTGACAAGACATTAGCAGGTGAAATGTTGAACATACGTCACAGGATATGCTATTCTGAAAAACAATTAAAACTCTCCAATAACTTGAGGCAGTTTCCTGGCATGAAAAAGTTTCATCCTTACCACAGAAAGCGATAGAAGCCATAAAAGTGGGGGAGGAATTCAAAAACGAGTGTCAGGAAAGAGGCTTTTGTTGTGAAGAATGGAGCGTGAGGCGAAAGACATTTCTGAAGTAAACTAAGCCAGGAATTGTTTTTATCATCAGCTAAACCAAGATTGACATGTTAGGCCTACATAAAGGATAGTCAAAGCGAGGAATGAAATGAACACCAATAGAGCACATTCCTCATGAGCGTTCACTCTCATGATAAAGATGCCCTTGGCCCCGAAACAGGAAAGGGAAGCAATCGTCATTGAAACGCAGCACCACGTCACCAATGACCAGTACACGTGACCTCAACCCCACAGCAGCTCACAATCCTGGAATGTGAATGGTTGAAGTCGCTGCATGAATGAACATATTGATCACGGCGTAGTTCATTCATAATTAATCGCCACTCACCTGCTCTCATGCTTGGGCTTGGAGAGTTGAAAAGTAGCATCACAAACTATCACGCGCCGATCTTCATTTCATCCAATTAGCATTAGCGGAATTGAGATGGTATCATTCAGTTAACGAGGTGTCATGTGTGCCATGATGATTTCAATGAGCATCAGTTATACGACAATCAGAACCCACTAACCCTTTCATGGCTCCAAATATTTGGGGGAAACCATGAGTAGAGGACAAATGTGACCCGCTCTACCAAAACTAGGCGCTTGTCGCATCTGAACTTGACAGGTTGATACGGACTTGTTGTTCATTTCCCTATTGTAGACCTTTTGTGAAATGTGACCAAATCAGTTTGTAATAGATTTCACAAAAGGTCTACAATAGGGAAATGAACAACAAGTCCGTATCAACCTGTCAAGTTCAGATGTGACAAGCGCCTAGTTTTGGTAGAGCGAGTCACAAATTGTTGATGGAATTGTCCTATTGTGAGTTTCCTACAGACTGATCTTGTATTTTGAAGCTTTAGAGTTAGACAGGAGGTTTGACCATGGCCTTCATGTTATTTTTCAGATAGGGCAGCAGCCACTTGTGTGGCATGGAGCATTAAGAAAACTTGATGATATTGTTGAATAAATAGCAAAATTGAACAGTTGCAATGAAATGTCATTCCTTTAAGACAGCAATCAATATATTAACACAATTTGACAATCAATGCTTTTAATTTCCATACTTTTCCAATAATTAGGGGCGAACAATCCTCCAGCAAGCCTGGAGCATGCCAGTTTAGGAAATGAAAAACATTTCATGTCGCAATCATCCAATAAATTGCTATTTACCATTTTCTATTTTGGAATTTCTTGACGTAGGAGGTATCACACAAGGAGACTTCTGCTGGCAAATTATTTCAGTTCACATCAGCGCGCTTGTTTGAATCCTTTCCTTTTGCCAGCAACTAGGTATTGAGAAAGATCTGAAATGCCCCAGAGTCGATATGCTGTTGTGTGTTCCGAGTCACTACAGCATTCAAGCTTGTATGGCTGGGGAATTATGTTGCTGATGTGATCATCGCTAGTCCCAGTGGTCAAACCAGGGAAAGGGCAGCACACAAAAGGTATTGAGCTCACTGAGGAATTGTTGAAGCAAAGGAATTGTCCTTCGATTAACCTTTAGCAATGTCTTCCCTTCTTGTTAGCAAGGAAATCATGCTAGTAAGAGTAGGCTGTGTTGTATACACCCTGTGTAGACAGGAGGCAGCAGCAAAACAGGTTGGAAGACTGAAATGCCTTGATAATACATAATGTAACAGTGCAGAGAAATCAAACAGGTCGGAAGCAACCCATTTATTCTTGGTTCACACTCAGCATTTCTCTAATGGCAATTGGCCTAATATCTGTTCAATATAACTTCCTTCACCATATCCTACTCAAAACACATTGTATCCCTAATACATACAGGGCTTGCTAATTGATCTTTAGTATTTTCGTCATAACCGTCTATTGATTTCTGTATTTTCTTGGCTACAAGTTTTTGCCGGGATGCAATCAGTCTGACATTTCGATCGATTATGGTGGTTGGATGGTTCTCGTCAGCTCACGTCACATCAGAATGAACAATTTCGCAGATATATACATAGAAGCAGGTGATCGATGGCTCACATCCAAGTTCAATAAGGTTACTTTTGAATCTATTGCCATTGGACCAGCCTGCTTTCCAGAGGGAGTAATACACCTAACCCAAACTTTCAATCTTGCCAATGCAGTGACTTCTAACCAACACCACAGCGTTGCGTCCATTAGGCTGACGTTACATAGGCCTCATTCGTTCACTTCCCACATGTCACGTTCCCCTTAATGCGTTCGTTCCTCACTGAATGCATGCCACAAGGCCGTGCATTCACCGAGGAACGTTAAGTAAAGCTGGAATGTGACATGTGGGAAGTGAACGAATGAGGCCTATGTAACGTCAGCCTTACCCTAATTCAAGACTTGTATTCTAGTGTGAGTACAACTTAACACCATGTCATTGTCTTGGGCTTCGGACATGACTAGCGGTTGAATGAGCGGATCACAAAAGTTCTGCCAAAGTTTGAAAACATGGCACGTCTTTGTGATAATCTGTGAGAACACGAGCTGAAGGTTGTAGGAAGTGTGTGATGATACACACTAATCACCTCAGATCGACATAAAGTCAGGAAGTTAAGGGTGTTTTGTAGTTTGGAAGGAGTCTTTGACGAATGGGGAGGGAATTCTGCTGTGATACGTACTAATGTCAGAATCTCCCTCATTTTGGAAAAGGGTTGATCAACTATAACACAGAATCAATAGGAGTGCAAAGAACCTGGAGAGAGGAGAACAATATTGCCAATGTAAAGCTACCAAAGTCAATGTTGGTGACCTTTTCTTTCAAATAGAAACATTCCATCTACTGTTTTGACAGTTTAATGGGCACCAGTGTTGCACCAACTTTTGTTTTAGTTCACTTCGATAGTTGAATACCAAAGGGCAGAACACTCACCACGTTCTGCACTACCAATGATTACAGTCTGTCTAACATGTGACTAGAATCCTTCCTAACTAAACAGACCAACTCAAGCCAGCTTTCATACTATCAATCTGCCAATGGAGGCAGTAGGAGCATGCCAACATGCAAGAACTTGGTACTTTCACCATTAGGAAGGTGACTGAATCGAATCAAACAAACGCACGTAGCGTTAACTTGAATCAATCACGCCACGCCAGGGTGAAGTTCCGGTAGTACCGTGAGAACAACTGATTACTATTTCCATTAGGTGAATATATCAAAGGCTAATCAAGCATTATGTACACTCAGGTTCAACTCATCACGGCATTTCAAAGCTGAACTTCAATTTGTATCAGAAACATCATTTGATTGACCTTTAGCTAGCTGCCCACGCAAGTATTTCAAGAACATCTTCAGGACAGATTAGAAATTTGGCCAACTCCCTATGCCAATTACTGAAATTTCCCAAGAGAAACTCTTAACTTGATTATCCTTTGCCTGAAACTACACGACGAGAGACTTCTATGCACTCTAGCCCATGTCACCATAGAAAGAGCGGTGCTTTGCCCCATGTAACCTCATCAAAGAAAGAGCAGCCCTCTGCCCCATGTAACCTCACCACAGAAAGAGCAGCCCTCTACCCCGAGTAACCTCATCACAGAAACGAAAGAGCAGGCGGCAATCTAGATTCATATCAACATCATTTAACCAAACATACCCGATCTTGAGCAAATAAATTGAGAGGTGATACCTGGCTTTATCTGGCCACCTCATCTTGCCCGTATTGTTGGTTAACTAATGAGCATGATTAGAAGTCTGGTATACCTAGTTACTAGTGGCGAGCAACAGACCAATCAAGGAGGAATAGATGGGAACTCGTCAACAAGTGAGCCATGATTTGCCAAGAGGAGGACTGGCCGTCATGGACATTCAGCTATCATTTTCTCTCATATTACAAATTCATGTTCTCAACAGAAAACATCATATGTTCCTGACTTGAAGGTCTTTGAACTGGCGAAGGTTGCTAATTAGCGGTGATGAAACTTCAGACATCAAAAATCATAAGCACACATGGCATTTTCGCACCACATAGAAACATGTTGCCTTTTTTCATGGCTTTCAAATTAGCAATTGGCACTTAACACCACATCACCTGAGGACATCTTTCCATTAGTTGCTTTTTATATCATACCGCTTCACACTTTTGTTTTAAGGTTTGCAGATTCCCAGGGTCGGATACCCGCGTATCTCTGGAAACAAAAACCAAAGGCAGCCCATCAGCAAATCAGCTCACAATAACCACTTCAAAGACTATAGAATTAAAATGTAATTTGATCAATAAGTGACTATTTGTACAAAGGTTAAAACATCAAAACTGGACAGATGTCCCACAGGACCCTTTCCTCTCCTTCTACCAACCAAAACAATTCGGTCAATCAACGCATAATTGTCAAAGCAGTACACAAACAAACCTCTAATCCCATGTCAGTTCAGCACGATTACTCCATTAAGTGTGTATTGATGTTTCACAGTTTATTGGGTCAGAGGGTGCATGTTGACAGGCAGTTGGACAAATCACATCAAACTATTTCACAACTTGTATAAAGGGTAGGAAACTTGTGACAGGCATGGCCCTGAAATCCATTTAGGTCTTCATGACTTGTTCTCTCACCAGCCTGAAGTGGTTACAAATTCTCTCTGATCAGAAGCAACCAGATCTATCAAACTTTGATAATCGATAGAAATGAAATCACACCAATCTGACCAATCAGACTGGAGAAATCGATTCAAATGAACATAACCCAGCCAATCACAGAGGAGATATCGATTTGAATTTAGAAGCTACAGAATTAAGTAGGCAATGAAATCCGACGAAAACTCGCAAAATTGAATTTGAGCTAAAAAAGTTGACAATTGATACCCAATTTGGATTGAAATTCAACCTGTCCTTTATAAGGTTTTAAGAGGAACACATCAAATTCAAGATTTAAACACATTTTTCAAGAGTTTCTTTCAGTCTATTTTTATCACAAAAACCCCCGGAGGAAAAGAGGAACACAAGGTAAGCAGATAAGTCATTGGATACCTCCAGACTGCTATTCGATCTTAGTCATTAGTGCTTAGAAAAGGAACACAAAATCGTTTTCAAGAAATGTCAAGAGATGTCATCTCAGATGAGCAGAGACAACATGACATTTCAGTTGTCCATGCACCAGTGTTGTATTTCTCAATAGGACACCAGCAAAACACCATGCTTCATATATGTGACTCGCTCTACCAAAACTAGGCGCTTGTCGTATCTGAACTTGACAGGTTGATACAGACTTGTTGTTCATTTCCCTATTGTAGACCTTTTGTGAAATCTATTACAAACTGATTTGGTCACATTCAACAAAAGGTCAACAATAGGGAAATGAACAACAAGTCCGTATCAACCTGTCAAGTTCAGATGCGACAAGCGCCTAGTTTTGGTAGAGCGGGTCACATATTCTATTTCAAGTAACCTGGTAAATATTCCATAATATGGCAACACAGATTCTACAACAGACCCGAATACATTAAAAGCATGACAGACCCTATGATGTTGATCAATGTGATATCAGCTGGCAACCACAACTACTCAGAAGAACTAGAATATTAACATTATATTATGAGCGCATTGTATTTACACAGGATAGATCAACACCACTACCACGAGAGGCAAGGATACAACAGAACCATGTTGAAATGGGAAATTTTAACTCTGGTTGGAGTGTGGTGGAAACTACCAGGACATCAAGGAAGGAGCCTCTGGGGTTAAAATGATATTTTACCAAATCCTCAGTAGCTGCTCATATTCTTTAAATTCTACTCTGTATTGCTTTGTTGGTATGATACGGACTCCTGCGTTGGAGTTGCAATGAAGCAGGAATGTTTTCAGATAATGCCAGCTGATTAGACGGTGCTCCTGGGATGTCATATGAAATATGCACATATTCCACTGAACATGTACCTACAGCACCCTTCACAGAACAACTGTATCAAGAGTATGGCAGCCCTGCATTATCGTACATCACTCCTTCTTTATTGACACTAAATGACTGATTTTGACCCAGACAAACAACTTTAGAAGAGTATTCTTAATGTTTTCTGAACTAAATAAGCATTACAGGTGAAGGTATTTTAGCAACTTTACTATCACAAAGCCACAAAACTACTAACAAGAGCGATATGAAACAAGCATTATGTTAAAAGCTAAGTGAGTGAGGCTGTGACAGACTGTACAGGAAGATGTCAGAAATGGATTCTTTGGAAAGATATCTCAAAAGGTATTAAACCTGTAAAAGCAAGAGTGCACAGCGAAACAGGATTCGGCTTGTGGATTTTGGCTTGGAAAACGGCTGTGGCAATGCAATGGGTGCCATACCACAACAAAGACATTTACAGGCAAGACCATAGCACCGTGCAGAGCAGATATTCTTAATTTGCCATCTGATCAGGGAATGGATTATTATGTGACATGGAAATGCAACTTGTGCAATACCAGGCCACTGAAAGTTGTCAGGATAGCTAAGCTAGGAAGGAAGCCTCAAGGTCGAATCACACTGGGCCAGAGATGTTGCTTTGAATTTGCTTTGGACACAGCAATTTGGAAGTTGACATATTATTTGTCAACGGAGGTGTCACTATCAGGTCCCTCATGTGGCCAAAATTACAATCATTTATACTTTTATTATCACTTCCACATCCGCACTTTTCTTATTTGATTATTTGTTCTGTCAACAGCTTAATAGCATTCAAGCAGTCATGTTACCTTCCACCTCCATTGTCAATCTGCTGGACAATAGATTGCTCCCCAATTGCTTGAAACAGACAACAGGTATTAATCAGCCTGAGTAGAAACTTTCTTTTGTGTCATGATTACTGTACAAAGCCTTGACAATGTGAACACATACAATCCCTGCGTTTCGATTTGACCTTCACCAGAATAGGATATTGTCCTTCTAACCCAAAAAAGAACAGTGCACCTGGGTCAGTATACCAGAGGATGGTGAAACCCTGTGACCATGTTAAATATGTATCCTACTTACTTGGATGGTAAACTTGGTATGCTGAAAATAGTAACCGTTGTTTTTAATACATGAAATGAATATGTGCTCAGGTGTGCATTCCGGTGGATGGGGATATGATAGCAAATATCACATCTACGTTCCTATTCCTGCCTGCTTGTTTTAAGACTCAGGAGTGTCAGACCGCCCAAGGCCTGCCTCAGTCGTACAAAGAGGGGGAGATAGTGCAACACATCACTTAACACTAAACAGGCCTATTTTTTCAGTCACTTTCAGACACAAATGCCAGCTTTAGCTAAACTAGCGATATCACATGACCCACATTAGTTTGCATGCAGGCAAACAATGTCACCCCAACACTTTCACATCCGCATATACATGCAACACCAATATAACTGGTGACAACAACCATGATGTGTATTCTTAGAATCAATGCCGGACGGGATATTTTTCATCAACGAGTCAATATAAACTACAACAGATCATTATCTTGTACAAGTGCATCATGAACCACAATGGATAGGAAACATACGCAGTCAATATTTAGTGGTGAATAAAGTAACCGAACATCACAACTTCTGTGTTTATTTTCCGAAATGAAAATGAAACTGACACGGCTGTTCTAATAGTAATATTAATGAGTAAAGTGGAGTGTATTACATTCGTTTATGAAGGACAGGTAGCATACAAATGGTCCTATGGAAAATCAATTCGTGCACATTCATATTTTCACTCATTACTAGGACTCCATGCTGCGTTGAACAGCAGATCGTATGATGGGGTAGTACAGCAGCATGGTGGAGCATACTAACAAGTTATGCACTCTATCACACCTCAAGTTTACCAGCCAAGAAGATGACGTTGTTAAGTGCTACCGAAATTCATTCTCAACTCTAGCACAGTTGACGGACTGGGCAACATGACGAAACAGAAACAGGCCAAACTGTAAGAATAAGAGCTGGTTGCTTCTTGCAATGTCTAGCTCAATCCCAAAGACTGATTGGACTGACTGTTTCATTTATGCTGACTGTGTTCTGAAGCCTCAAAGGTGATTAGTGGTTATATTAGAGTTGACCTAAGGTCGTGATGAGACCGTAGCAATCTGCATGACAAAATGGTCTGTAATCAATGGATATTGATTGCCAAGTCGATCTGTTCAGCATGACACATTGCAGCAGTGTACATCTACAATGCACAGAAGGAAGGGCGTGCATAACAATTGGGATTTTACGAAGGTCACTGATAGTGTATTGCCTTTGGCTGCATGTATGCAAGGAGACTGTGTCCACAAGCTGCAGTTATTGGAGAAAACTCAATCAGCTAATGAAGCCTCAACTAGGTTAAAGCAACTGCCTTGATCATACACCTTCTTCCTCATTTATGAGGGCAAACCAGGTGGTTCATAATTGGGTCAATCAATGGGTGTGGCTGATTCATATCCCTTTCCCAACAACAACTTCTCCCTTTACAGCAACACTAATTAGTGTTCTGGCACCAATCACTTGTTAATCAATCGTATTCATAACCGTAAAGAGAAAGTTGATATAAGCACCAACAAAGAAAGTGAGAATGGTGGATAAGGAAGTGACAAGGGATTAGTAAGATCACACTGCTTTAGGGATGCACGCATGCCCAAATCAGTCAATAACACAACGGCCTTATTAAGCCACTCTGTCACACAAAACCATAGTTAATTAGTGGCCGTAATTAAAGACTTCATTACCAGTGAGTCTTGCCGGTTTGGGGTGATGGCGCTTCCGAGCAGAAAATATTATTCATGTGCACCGTAGATGAGCAACGCGTTAGTGGAGGTTCATGTTGAGTTCACTATTGCTGTAACAATCGCGCAGTGTGATAGGTTGTATTGTAGCACAGAATACCATGCTACAGCAGTGAGATCAATTACAGGTAACAGCTGGGAACAGCATATTCTGTCAACAAATCCATTTACAGCAAAATCTCGCAAATCTACATTATTTCATTCTCTTGATTGCAATTATAGCGCGTTGTATTCTTGTTTAGCTGCTCTTTATTGCGGTTTGTCAGCAGGGCCTGTTTGCTCAAAACAAGTTTAATATCAGGAACTTGGTGATAACTTTAATTTGGCTCTATTGATAGTTAAGCTTAGTGATATTAAAATGTACATGACTATACTGCAGATACATGTGCAGTACAGCATGATGTACACACATACATTGATATGAAGGACAAGGGCACAAGATGTTAAATTTATGACCTGGGAAATCTCACGAACCACTGACATATTCCAAAATGATGACGCAAATCTATGAAAACGACGTCATTATGGAAATGTGATGGCATAAACACGATCATTAGACAATAAAACATAACTATCATATGCGCAATACAATCATAGTAACAATGATTATTGCATTATACTGATGTGAACAATGATGACCAATTGTGATCATGGTAATGCCTACATGGTTCCAGTTCACAGTGAGGACATATGTGACCCTCTCTGAGAAAACCCAGCTAAAGTTGCCTTGAACTTGGCATGTTGACACAGACTTGAGTGTTCATTTCCTTCTGTGGTCCTATTGTGAAATCGAAGTTGATCAATTTTGACTCGGATTTCATAAAAGGCCTACAATAGAGAAATAAAACAACAAGTCTGTTTCAACCTGCCAAGTTCACAGCGACTTTAGCTGGGTTTTCTCAGAGAGGGTCACATATTTGCTATATCATCCCATTAAAACTGCCTGACCTGTGAGCCTTCTTTTCGGGTCTGACACACATGGTCAACAAAGTGAAGTAGCGCTCAGCAGTCAGGCTAAAATGGCTCAGAAAATATATCTTGACTGTCAAAATAAAGTCATTTTTGTTAAACGGCCGAAAACCTGTGATTTGTACATCACAAGTGCAGAGTGCTGTACTTGTTCTACCCTCCCCAAAGATTTCAAAGCACTTTATTGTTCTTCTACAAGCAAAGTTAGACAGGAGCCAAAGTTGCAAGTTTTCAACACATCACATGGTATAGCACAACAACGTCCCAACTTTTCGTGGTTCGAGAGCCTGGGTGAAATCCAGTTGGGATATATCACATTGCATGTCCTTCATTTGTATGATCTATAGACGTGTGATGAAAAATACTCTTGTGGGCGATATGATTCGGTTCAGAGCAACAAACATAATTAAGGAACAAATTTGCCAATCTCGCTTTATTTTCCCCCGAGTTGCCGGATTTAATCGTGTTTCGTATCCGTTCCGACAGGGTCAATAGAACTGCTGGGATTTATGTCCACATCAATGCTTATCACGAAATTTCATGATAAACAGGGGATTTTTGTTATATTTCTCACTGTGCAGTTGACACAACGAGGCTTCACAGCTGCACCTTCAAGTCTTCAAGCAAAACGTTGAACAAACTCTTCTAATCAGGTAGACGTCCTCTGCCATCAATCTCATCTCCCCTATCAGTGTGATGTTTTAGAAGCTTTGATCTAAAATGGTTGCGATGTTGGTTGAAACCATAAAAGCCCCAAAGACAACAAAATCTTTTTTGCCTTTAGTTTCTTATTCTAACCACGAAAGCAAATCCACTTAGCACGTTGCTAATCAGCAACTCTTCTTTAAAACATAAACCGTTATTGCTAAAGACTTTCCATAAAAGGTGCACCCGACTTACCATTAGTTTTCATTAGTTTAATCATATCATTGTCATTAAACTTTCTCATCCTTTTCCCGCGTTTGTGGCACTTACGAGCTCACACATTACCCACAAGTGAAATTTTAATGTCCTGTGCGTGGAAAGTGCAGTTTTAGATAAATTTCAAAATCGCTCGAGTAACCGAGGAGCGCTAATGTTCCCTTTGGCGCCAATAAATCTCAGAATTCTAAGGCAGGTTTGAGTCAATTTCTAATTTCACCTTCTTCATCATCGAAGTTTGCAATTTACCATCGACTGCTGGTGCGTACTCTTGACATCGATGTCGTAAATTTCTGCACCATCGAAGCAAGAGGACATTGAGATGGGTTTCTTGGGAGCATCACGTTATAAAACCAGCTCGTTGAACGGTTTGCTTAAAGAAAACAATGCATTCAAGATGAGCCACTTTAGTGAGTGATCATGGTCAGCTTTAGTTGTCATTAGATGCTATATCAGATCTTTCCTAAAGACGCCTTGCACCAGCACCACCTGCATAAAGATTGTTTCCCAACTTGTTTTCTTTCATGTTTTCTTGCTTTCTCATCCATTATTCGCCGCAGACTCGATGGTGCTTTTCATAAAAGAATGCAAACAACATCCAGTCTCCTTACTCCCGTGCCCACACGATCACTCAACACTGTTTTCTTTCCTACCAACAAAACATGATATACAGAAATAATGAGAAAATACAATTTTGGTGTTGTTGCTATCATATGAACTGTCACCATGGTTATGGACCAATTTCTGACATTGAATTATTCAGACTGGAAAAGGACGTGGATTTATATCGAACACTAGAGAAAATTGTATCCAAACATTTGAAGTATTTGTCCAATTATTGTATTTCTGCCTGGAAGCCACTCTAAAAGGATTCCATCTAAATCTAATTCTAAAGTGTAGATTCATTTCCGTCAATCATATACTGGCAATTTCAGGTTAATAATTTCAAAACTCCCTCGAAGCATGAATAATGAAGAGCAGACTTTCATATACCTATCATAAGACTGGGCACTCATATTGTAGAAAGTGGCTTTGTTTTATTGAGCACATTATTTGTTCCTAGTGGATTCCATTAGCCATTACCTCAATGGACCTAGGATCACTCGACTTCAGTCTTGCTTGACACCATCCCTATAAAACTACACTTTGTGCCCGAGCTCATCAACCATAAACATATCCATCTAATTCTCTTAACCACCCATACAAAAAGCCAATCATCGATCCTTACTTCAAAGGCTGAACTTGAAATCTTAGCTGAATGCAATGTAATGTTGGCCTTTATAGTATCTAATATAGAAATCTGAATGATCACCGGAGAGACTTCTAAAGAAATCGTTGTGATTGATCGGACTCTCTTGATAAATTGATAAGTAAACTCCAGACTCCTCGCTGTGTATGATGTATAATCTGTTTTGAGTGTTGATTACTTAGCTCACATAGCGCATCAAATAGTCATATTTCATCATAGCGATCAGAAATGCTGACAAGCTGATCGAGACATCGGCACCCTTCCTTGAAGAGAAAGCCATTTTGGCCAATGCCAGAAGATGTGTTTTTTCTTCGTATTCACAAATTGCTCTTTGATTGTTTTGTCAATTTCTTTGCCTGCACGTTCAATTAGCATGAGTAATAGCCGGAGAACACTTCCAGCATACTCACACAACATCAGGATTTAGGCCTCTTACGTCTAGCCATGGTCCGAAGTGAAGGGAAGGAGGGCCATTACATCAGAAATGAAGGTTTCGCACAGAAGGGAAGACCAGCAAATTCACCAGCTAGAAGTGGACAAATATGTGACAGGGTCAACAGAAATGACCACAGCGTTGGCATGGCAACGTTAGCAGCAACATGAAGGTCACTTGATGGCCACACTGTCCATTGACCATTACCTTTTCAAGTGGTAACTGCTGGATAATGGCCAAGTAGGTGTCAGGTGAAGTGTCATATAAACCTACAATATCAAGGAAACACACACCATTCAGATGACGATCTCATTTTGCGCAAAACCTCGACCTCGCCTCGGTTTTGTCCCTTTTTTCCTCCTGTTCAAGAATTAAACAGCTCATTGTGAGTTTTTGCACATAACTGACAAGTGGTATATTCATCATCTAAGCAAAAGCCTCCACAGAGATAACAGTTCATGTACGTCAGCAACTTGCCATGTACCTGAACCTGGTACATGTATATTGTAACTATTTGCCGGAGTGAAAGGAACGTCTATAAGAAAGAAGCCAACAAGGTGGCAACAGAAGAATTCTACAGCATTTACAGAGCCTTGGGCATGTCAGGTGAGCAGTGAACAACCTCAATACTCTGCCACCTAGAAGATTCAAACTAGATGGTGCAGTAACTGCAAATATTGTATAGGTCAGGAAGGGCTGACAACAGGTCATGATCCATTGACATAAATATCAAGGGTTTTTGCTGGGAAGGAGTTTTCCTCTATCTGAACATACGGTTGTCCCGCTCTCAAATGACCTGAAATGTCAAACTCTGAACAGGTGAGAATGATGAAAACTGTGTCAGTTAACTTACCATGCATGGGGAATGGGTATCGTTGAGCCACTACAAAGATAAAGAAGGAGAACATGAATACAAGGAAAATACATTCATATTTTCAATAGTATTTAGAAAGTACCTTGCAAGACTTCTCTGAAAATCAAAAGAAACGTATTGGATTCCAGAGGAATCAACAGCCACCTCAAACCAGATTCCACACAGATTCTGTCACCCTCCTTGCCCCAACAGTCAACTGAATCTGTGGCCTGGAGTGGAAATCAAAGAAACCTCACAACTTGGCCTGACCTATCACAGCTTCACTGCCAATACTAGGATTGGCATTATCACCAATATTGGACATACTTGTCTATATTGCGGTGGTAGTCAATGCCAATGTATCGGTTAATTGTCCTTTAGTCCCACTTGCACATGGCTCCTCCAACCAGGTAATTACACCAGTGGCGCAGACCGCCACAAGAATACTGATGTCACCCGCAGGGATTTTCAGGCCACTTTCCTGTCAATGAGTTACATAGATAGACGTATGGCTGGAGAATTTTAATTTGGATTTAGGGTACCACTGGCTGAGGTCGTGATTGAGATATCGACATGTACGTGGTGACGTTACAAAATCAAGTCAACATCATCATGATTAGCCTTTAGCCCGCCCCCCCCCCCCCATAAAATCACTTTTGTGCATTTTGAATGAAGCTGAATTTCAATCGTATGAATGAGAACCATACCCGCAGCTTCTCATTACTGAGGATATCCCATAAAATGCCATGGTCACCGGATAGAATTAATGATTTATCACTATCATAGTACGCTTCCACGATTATGGCAATAATAAATCCGACCAACTCGGCAATAACGGATACTAGTAGCAGACGGAGATGCGATCGAGGGTTGTCATATTAAGCATGTTTATAATCATCATCAATGTCAGAATATGTTTGTTCACAGAGGAGATGAGTAAGGGAACCAATCACACAGGACAGGTATTCGTGGAATCAGAACTTCGAAAGCAAACTTGTATTCATGCAAACATTCATTCCCATTTGGTGGAGAAAACAAGATTCAGCATGAATTTTGAGATTCTCCGCAACAAGCAAAGCCAAAAGCTTGAACTACTCAACAAATCAAACCGGCACAAGGCATGTAGACAAAGCCTGAGCACAATTGATGATCATGTTAAATCAAACTAATTAGTTTTCAACTAATTCAGTCAGAATCGAAATTATCCTTTGCTATACAAAAAGAGTTTTTAGTTGCTCGCAACTGATAAGCATTCCTTCAAAAAAGACACCAAATAATTACTGGAGATTCTTCGCAAAAATATTTTCCTCGATCTGCCGCATTTCTTTGGCGCTCCTACAACATCCCAAGCACGTGCCCAGAAACTCTCAAGTGATCTAATTTGCTTCTGCATTGAAAAAAGCAAGCGCAACAAGTATCGTTGGATTGAAGGAATAAACACTGGCAGCGTCTGCCTGATATTGGGCAATCACGTGAAAGCTGATATTGACAGAGATGGAAGATGGAGGAGGTATCGCTCAACAGCTCGGTCTGTTCAAAGGATGCCTTCAGTCTACTTTTATTGACTACTCCATCTTTGACGAGACCTAGATGATTTCAAGTCTTGTCTCATTGGTGAAACTAGGTAACATTGACGTCATCACTCACTGAGATGTGTTTTTCGGCCCAGAATTAAGTTCCTTTGTGATGACTATGCATGGAAGAGGGGACTTCAAGCTAATAGGTCATTCACTTCTTGAATTTCACTTGTGCTGCTTTTGGCCAGGCTTTAGCAAAGTCTGCCTCCAAAAGGTCAATGGTATTAACTGAACCAAAGTGCTCACAGGCTTCAGTTCTTCAGATGACACAAAGTCATCAAATGTTTTTAGCTGGCAATCTGAAGCTTGAAGCAAATTCCAGGTCAAACTATCACAACATCTCATGGTGCATCCACATCTCATACATTTTTACAGCAAACTTTGATATGATAAGTTGGTCTGTATACCACCTCCGTGGTCATTACATCCTACTTATTGTCAGCGCCCACACAACTTCTCATCTCCTTCAACTTACCAATAGTATAACCACTAACCACACACTCTATATCTTAATATGAAGAAGAAATCGATGCATTTGTGATATCACCATTCAGACTGCTTCAATATCCCGGAGACTACTTTGATTTATCACTTTGGCATTTGCCCAATTTGGTTGTCGGGGATTCAGCCATTGATGCGCCTTCCTTGACTGATGAATGAAGTCAATTAATGAGGGAAATACTCATAAGTCATGGATGGGGAACATCTATAGGACTTCCTCTTGCAATGAATAAAGTCAATAGGCATACCTAAAAGCCATGCATCAAGGAATCTGTATAGGGAAATGTCAGCCGCAATGGTTGATGATCTCATCTTGAATCATTGACTCCAAAGAAGCAGGTTCTTGCCTTGTTCTACAGGCAACCTGTTCCCTAATGAGGTTATTGAAAGGAAGGACACACATATACCATTGAGAGCAGTGACCATCTGTCTTTCATGTACTTCGAGATGTATTCACTACTGCCAGTAGTGATATGAAGTCATATGAAGTTGCAACCAAGCGAAAACAACTTGGACACTGTTCAGCTAAACGGTTCTTGTAAGAGTCGACAGAACTCATTTATCGAATGACTTGCCCGAACATCATTTGAAAGTCAGAAACCATGCTGTTGCAACCGCAGGTTAGGACAGCTGTATTCTCCCTATTCATAAAGAGAATGCAAATTATGCGGACGCTTAAAACTTTTTTCTCAGTTTCTGACAGGTAATGAAGAAGTTCAAAAGGTTCAGACAGACTTCGTCAGTCCTGCTCAATCATACAGAGAGGGCAAAGTATATTGTTATGTCTTTTCAAGAAAAATATCTTTGAAGTTTCTGGACGGTACTTCAAGGAAGAAGTTCCTATTGTCAGTTAAAGCATCGGTTGGTATATGCCTAGTGCATGCTTTCATGAGTTTTGTATGTAGTGAGTATACCTAAGGTATTTGCACCACTGCTGTTCCAGCCAAGGAAATGCAGGTCTGACCTTTCAGGAACATTGTAGGTAACCACCTATTCTCCTTCTAAATGGAACCATAACCAATATTTGAAAAGACTTCTCAAAGTTAACAAGGTGTGTTGCAATTTTCTTCAGACTGGGTGAATCGATTATTTACAAGATGGGAATTTGTTGAAGTTGAACAGAAAATTCCATGATAAAAAGATATCTACTTTCACCCCACATCCCAGTTGCCTAATTCCATAGTGTGGTTGGAACGTTTCATTTCAAGATGTAGCCTTGGGATTTGCTTCAAGCTGTGGGATTCTTGTGTTAACAAGTTGTGAACACAAATATCAGTGGAAGAAACCCTCGGGAGGAGAGTCGATTCCAAACTCGCCAAACGTTTCTCCTGATTCAAGAGTTATCCTTCAAAAAGGCGTTGGATTTCCGTGATGTTGTCCAGCTTTGAGAAAGAAAGGATGCATTAGAGAATGAAAAAGAAATGTGAATGTCACTTGTGTCCTTTTGTTTCTCACGGGACGATGTACATTGGCCTTCAGTCTCCCCTGAAGTTTTCATCTAATTCTGACAAACTAGAACCTAATTCAATTTGTAACCCGATGTTCATTTCAGCTTTAATTGACTTGAATTGCTCCGGCACTGACGTACGCTGCATCTTTTAGATCAAGCAAACCGACAGTGAAAGAATGCCGCATGGAATAAAAAAAACAATTTTCTAGTCACGTAGAACGATGACAAAAGCCGCCAGAAAACCCACACACTCCAGTCAGAGGCAGAACACCCTTCAGCAAGTCACCGTAATTTCATTGTCCAATTATTTCCCTCCATTAGGAGGCCACACATTTTACCTTCTTCGGTTGACAGTCAGTTTCTACAAAAGAATCTGATGTTGCAAACTTAAAACAAGCTGATAGAAGCCGACACTTGTGCTGAAGGGGTGGGCAATGCTAACTGCTAACGAGATGGGACAGTTCTGACCTGGTGTTCACTTCATACTCTCATTCTACCTGTATACCAAGCAATGACAAAGCCCCTGGGTGTCAAATTAGGACTGGTTACTGAACAATAAACACAGAATTTCAAGCACAGGCCTCAACAATCCTATCGCTTAAATCAATTTTTTGAGATGATGGCCAGATGGAATATGGGGGGTTCGGGGAAATGGATCACAGCGGTTGCAATTTAGCACAATCAGAAGAAACCACTAATTCGTGACAAGGGAATTCCTCAACAGAGATTGCGCCGCCAAGATATTCATGGACCAGGAGCAGGCTTCCAAGATGGCTCATTAGCAATCATAAACGACCCATTGACATATCTCAGCTGAACCAACAATGATCAAAATGAATTAAATGGAATACAGCAGGCAATAAGATTATCTTTAACTCTTTCTGGGATGAAACCAGCATTCTGTCACCAAACCATGCTATAGTCAACATTTCGATTATTATTCATGGCCAGATATTCGAAGCGCTATAAAGCGCCAGAATCCTCCCCTGCCAATAAACCTTGACGAGATATGATAGCATCATTCATTGTCAAATTAATTGCTGCCCTGTCCTCCGTTTGAACTGCCCTTGTTCGCAGATAAACTGACCTGTCAGCACTAAAATGGCCGCTCTGACAACTTCGGCTAAGGGGTCCACGTCATTCTGATGATATCGTCAATTTTGCCTCCACTCAACCGTGGTGGCATTTCAAACCAAATTGATAGAATGTGTGCCATGAGATCTACTGCACAACAGCGTCACCTCACTCCACGTTTGAACGACCAACATCAAATTTTCATGCTCAAATGGATTACTAAACAGAGCTTCCTCATGATCCTGATCATCAGACAGACACTTCGTTGTCCAAAATGCTTAGGAAATAGTGAAGAAGCGTCATTCCCACACAAAATGATTGAACTTCCTGGGTCACATCAGAGGTAGCCAAGAAATAACTTCTGCCCACATCACAATAAATCAAAGCACAGACAGGCCAATCCTCATGAATGACAATAAATGAGAGATCTCATTACATTCTGGCCCTTTCAGAGTCAATCTAGGCAGGATCCAAGGAAATCATAGGGCAAGATCCTAATTCCAAAGATGATGATCCTTGGCTGACTCATTTTTATCATCACCAGGACAAATTGTTACGGAGTTCACCAAGTGTTCAACATCAAATCTTCTGATAGTGCCACTTGCTTCAAAGAGACAATTTTTCTTCTTCCAACTACCCCTTCACCTTATTATAATCATCATCATCATCATCATCATCATCATCATCATCATCATCATCATCATCATCATCATCATATGGGTTTTATAGGTTGTGTCTTCTCTGGTCAACCTTTGACAAAGCCAGACTAATCGACGACAAAAAAGGAACTTATTTCCAAAGCCTCACATTGATGATCGAAGTCTCAAGGTTTTGATTCACTGAGGTATCTCAGCTTCATTGAGAATACCTTTCAAGCTGAAAAATAGACTAACCAATCCTCTAATCAGTGTTAGAGAATATGATTATTAGCCACTATCCTATTTTCTGGGCAGTGAAACATGAAACATTTGACCTGTCATATCGAATGAAGGAATCGATGAGCCCTTTGACATCCCTTTTACTGCACACAATCGAAGAGGTCAAATTTCTGGCCATGACAGTTCTGATTTCTGGCGATGTGGTTTCTTTTTGTGTATCACCTTGCTCCTCACTTTGAAGTTTCATGGAAAATCGACATTATCTGTGCGATCTTTCCATAAGAATTACCACCTCATCAATTCCTATTGATTCATACAAATCAATACTTCATTTATGATTTGTGACATTGAGTCATGGTCATCTCATGAGCTCACATGTTGCCATGCAGAAGATATCAGGATTCATTAACTTTTTTGGATAATTTCTTCGTCCTGTGTCCCCTCTTCGGTGTCCCCCCTGACTGACAAAGTCAACAACAGCTGTTCAAAGTTAGTGGTTGTCTCCACACATACAACAGCTTGCCAACGTATAATTTTCATTTATTTTCCTCATTTGAGGACATTCCAATTCTCATTTCCAAACATATGACAAGGAATTTGTCAAGACGTATCGACCAGAAACGCTCACAAATCTCCATCGGCTGCACTGGCAAAGATGTTAATCAAACAAACCATAATGCCCAGGATATGACTTCTTGTTGACAACGGTTGGAATATAAACATAATATGCACCAAGAAATGATTTCAAATCAGTCGAGGGCTGGCCAGAAATAATTGTTTTCCATCAGGAAATCCATACCCAGAGCTGCTTACACAGGATAAAAATCAACTTGTAGTACCAACAATTGATACGATAGGAAGGATATGAAAGGACGGGTTCACCCCAACAATACTTGAAACACATCTATATTGATGTGCACTGGTTCTGACACATCCATAAGGGATTTCAGCAAACCTTTGGTGCAGTTGACTCTATTTGATGCTGGTTACACAGCAATCACAAATCGACTCATTGTGCTAACAACTGATACGCAATGCTGGGAATTTTGCACAGGGTGAGGAAAAAATGTTCTATTTGGTATGCAAGCGATGATGATAAGACCCGGCTATTTTCATTCTTTGCTTCAGGTATGCATGCTGCAAGCACCAAAGCTTTCTCTCTGGCTCCAAGTTGGGATTCGAGGTCAAGGTCAAACATGATTGGTTAGCATAAGCTGTGCAGGTCCTGCACAAACAAGCAATCTTAGTCTCTTGCCACGAGAACCTTGTGCTGGGTGGCTAGGTATAAAACCTATATCAGTCAGCATAGTGATATAAACTACTTAGCGAGCATGACTGAGGATGTAGAACACATATCAAACATGCTTGGCCTCATGCCTGGAATAGCTTCAATAAAGATTCCATCGATACACTTCACATGAAAATGAATATTTACCAAGAAATTTCCAATCTCGTGTGTTTCCGATAGCAAATGGGTAATACCCTGTCAGCCCAGCAGACGTGACTTAGACAATACTCTTCATTCATTGCCAATCATTGCAGTATTGTGTTTGAATGATACATTTTTAATTGTATCGAAGGCTATTTGATGATGGTTGGAGCTGTAACACACATGTCCAACTGGAGAGAAACAGAGTCTGTTGACAGTGTTGTGTCACAGACATAAGCTCCTCCAAACCATCAGTGACAGGGTGCGGCAGTGTAAAGTGTCTTGTTGTTTTGGAAGTGAAATTAACAAAACTGATTCTCTTATTACCAATTTAAGCCAGGATCTGATGGAAAATAGTGAAACATGATGTTCTCTGCTGAAGACAGAGCATTCCTCTTACTACCTTAACACCCCCACCACTCCAATCTACGTATGGCCCCGTGGGTGTAGGCCATGAAGGTGAAGGTCATCCTCAGTTTAAAAAACATGTCATCCTCATCCCACACCCACAGCCTCCCCTAACTCATGCTGTATTACAAGTATAACCTTTGGCATCACCCTAATGAGATGTTGTCCAGATAAAAGGCCTGGGATTATCTTCAGCAATTTGAAAAGACAATCGCTTGTCATCATTAAGGAGCCTAATTGTTTCCCACCCACGGCAAACCCATCCCTTATCGAGCCGCATGTGTCGTTAGCAACCTTATGCATCATCAGCAAGATTCAAAGTATGTGCACCCATCGTCTCCATGGAAACCAGGAATCAGATTCTATAATGTTATAGAACCTTTGAGATGGCTGAGTTTGATCCCTTGTAAACATGCGAGAAGGGTGACTTTCTGTCGCTCATGACACTTCTCATGATATGCATGCACCTTGCAGGTTGTCACATACATGCAAGCTGAAGGGCAAAGTTCAAAGATACGGTACTGTTGTATTCTTCAAGTGCCTTAGAGTAGGATGTAGGAATCCTTCTGAGAATGGGACTGCTTTCAGGACTGACCTTTGAATGATCATGAATGTTCCAGGGCCGAGGTATCATCTTTGACATAACAGAAGGCTTGATTCTGAACCAACAATACAATACATATTTGTAATCGCCAACACTATATCATGTTGCTTTTTCCATTACTTGAAGCAATGACAGACTACTACAGAGTGTACATCTTCATGTACCCCTGCATTTGAAAAACTTTCAACAATCTAATTGACACAATGTCAGGTGTTTACCGTTTAGTTTATTAGTATTCAGAGAGTGTTCATCCTCTCTTACATCTCTTGACTATGAGCTGTCACTTTCTGCTAACGAATGCGACTTGTTCATTAGTCAGTGAGATCATCATGCAGCGTACACTGTTACCGAGGCTTTCCATTACATTATGGATCGTTCATTATTCTGAGACTTTCGTGGAATTCCATGAATCACAGGTCTCTAAACACAATCAAGACGAGATGCTGACATAATCGAGAGACCAAAAATCAATACTGCGGTTAGTAATCTCAACTTTTCAACATTGTGACCTTGACCTTAGAGAATGCAAGAATCAGCAACTGTCCTCAGGGACACATTGTCATTTGATGCAATAACTTTCACATCACTGAACTGAAGTTCTTTTCATCATCTACACAGCTGCATTTTGACAGCGCATTCTTCTTAGGATGAAACACAATGTTGTTGTCATTCCACTCAAAGCAAGCCATGACCGCTGCATAGAATGAACACTAACGAATCATCATTATCCATAGAGATGAGGGAGAAATACTAACAATTAACACGCACAGATTGCATTACTTGTAATACTAATTGGTTGCGTCATCACCTAATAAAGGCTCATTGTTTCAGCTTTGTGCAAAAGGATCACCATGAAACATTCACAGTACTTATTCATTACTCCATTGTCGTGAGTGTGATGCCATGCCATGTATTCTTGAGCATTAGGCTATGTTGGCGTGCTAGGAAAGTGGAGGTTTTGGGAACTCCAGAGTAGGAATTTGAAATCTGACGTCGATTGGTTGAGAGATTGATTTAGCTTGCCTCCTCCAAGATGTATACATCTGGAGTAAAGCTGTGATTACAACTTCGCTATTCAATCCCGAGTTTAAATATCAAAATCCCAATGGGTTCATGCAGTTTCCAAAAATGTTTTTGTAACCTTTTGTTACACCTCCTCCATACCAATGTTGTCAACTTTATCCTTTTCAACACTCAACAACCTTTATGTACTTTTGGAAAAAACAATCTTGCTCTGCGTTAATGTATTAAGAAGTGTCACGGATCCCTCTTAATTTCCCAAAGGAAACGTTGAGCTGTGATATTCTTCTTGTTTCAACTTGTATAAGAATGCTGCCAGTATCCGATGACAGAATGACATTTAATTTAATAGCATCACAGTGATCGCAATCCGACCTTTAGTCAAATTGTCATTCTACACTGGTAATGATATTGAAGCCCTCATCGAATCTCAGTGAATCTGAAGCAAACCTTGTTAACAGAACCTTTCATCAAGTTTATGTACTACCAGCTCTCTACACTCATCAGGTAGACTAAGGTTGAAATGAACTAAATGCCTCTACAATTTTCAAGTTACAACCCCACAATACATAACGTAATATGATCTTAGTCACAAGAAACCATTTGTTGTTTGTAATACATGTAATAAGTAATCTGAATTTGGAATCAAATGAATCGTATTCTTTTACAGAGTATCAGTAATTTTAGTATTTTTAGAAAGACAGTCATCAAAGTGAAAGGAGATAGAGCTGTGTGTTTTAAGGCATCTATTAAGTCACCAGTGTTCCTTGCAACAAATTTTTTCAAACCACCTTTTGAATTTTTAAAGTTTCATCAGAAGATTTCTCAAAATCTATTTAAATTTGATTTTTGTACATTTTGCCACCTGTTCTTAGTTTACTACTCGACAAGATGGACAACCTTTCCCACATGAGAGCGTGTCATTTCGTGAATCTCAAACACACCAAACCCTGCTGAAGCTAGACAACAACAACTGGCATTATTGGAATTGACAAAGTTAACTGGCTTAACGAGGGATTTCTATACAAATAAGAGATTACTTGGCATGTTTCTTTGTGAAAGCTGATTCGAATGTTCCCAAGTGCAATTGACAATCAATAAGTCAAGAAATGATCCTATTATGATTGGAACAGCAAATCCCCAATCACATTTGAATTAAAGATATCCAAACTTCTTGGCAACTGTCAATAGGTTGGTTAGAATTTCAAATTTAAAGGGAGTGGAGGTAAATTTGTTGCTTCCATTATCCAAAGTGTCAAAACTGTCATCAGTTTTTCTGAAATCTGGCAATTCATTTCTTATGTAAGACTTATGAATCTCATGAATAGAAAGAAGCCAGATTCCATCGATTCATCAAAATGTTTGGTATTCATCACTGCTTCCACCTCACTGTGACGTTGTCTAGTTCAGCCCACACAGTGGAAGATCTTGGCCAGAGTCCAAGCAATGTTTACTGAGCCAGAAATTCTATTTTCTGTCAGGAGACACGACAGCCAGAATACACAAGAATCAGTCATGTTCCCATATTCGATTTTATGATTTTGTTCAATTAGAACACATTGCTTTTAGACAGAAATTTCAATTGTGCCGAGTCATCTGTGAGAGAGATTTTCAACAAAATTCAGCTCACTACAGTTTCACTGCAATAAAGTTGTGTATTTCATACTCTGATCAACAGTTTCAGAATCTTAAGTCCTAAAATGTCATCAGACTGGCTGATTCACCCAATGCAGGTTAAAAATCCA